>NW_026652283.1:118478820-118501033 GCF_009828535.3 Hylobates moloch
TTTTCCTTCATTTCAACTTTGGTGAATCTGACAATTATGTGTCTTGGAGTTGCCCTTCTCGAGGAGTATCTTTGTGGCGTTCTCTGTATTTCCTGAATCTGAATGCTGGCCTGCCTTGCTAGATTGGGGAAGTTCTCCTGGATAATATCTTGCAGAGTGTTTTCCAACTTGGTTCCATTCTCCCCATCATTTTCAGGTACACCAATCAGACGTAGGTTTGGTCTTTTCACATAGTCCCAAATTTCTCGGAGGCTTTGTTCATTTCTTTTTATTCTTTTTTCTCTAAACTTCCCTTCTCTCTTCATTTCATTCATTTCATCTTCCATCAGCGATACCCTTTCTTCCAGTTGATCGCATCTGCTACTGAGGCTTCTGCAATCTTCGCGTAGTTCTCGAAACTTGGCTTTCAGCTCCATCAGCTCCTTTAAGCCCTTCTCTCCATTGGTTATTCTAGTTATCCATTCTTCTAATATTTTTTCAAAGTTTTTAACTTCTTTGCTATTGTTTTGAATTTCCTCTCGTAGCTCAGAGTAGTTTGATCGTCTGAAGCCTTCTTCTCTCAACTCATCAAAGTCATCCTCCATCCAGCTTTGTTCTGTTGCTGGTGAGGAACTGCGTTCCTTTGGAGGAGGAGAGGTGCTCTGTTTTTTAGAGTTTCCAGTTTTTTTGTTCTGTTTTTTCCCCATCTTTGTGGTTTTATCTACTTTTGGTCTTTGATGATGGTGATGTACAGATGGGTTTTTGGTGTGGATGTCCTTTCTGTTTGTTAGTTTTCCTTCTACCAGACAGGACCCTCAGCTGCAGGTCTGTTGGAGTTTACTAGAGGTCCACTCCAGACCCTGTTTGGCTGGGTGTCAGCAGCGGTGGCTGCAGAACAGCGGATTTTCGTGAGACCACAAATTCAGCTGTCTGATAGTTCGTCTGAAAGTTTTGTCTCAGAGGAGTACCCGGTTGAATGAGGTGTCAGTCTGTCCCTACTGGGGGGGTGCCTCCCAGTTAGGCTGCTCAGGGGTGAGGGACCCACTTTAGGAGGCAGTCTGTCCGTTCTCAGATCTCCAGCTGCATGCTGGGAGAACCACTACTCTCTTCAAAGCTGTCAGTCAGACAGGGACCTTTAAGTCTGTGGAGGTTCTTGCTGAGTTTTTGTTTGTCTGTGCCCTGCCCCCAGAGGTGGAGCCTATAGAGGCAGGCAGGCCTCCTTGAGCTGTGGTGGGCTCCACCCAGTTCGAGCTTCCTGGCTGCTTTGTTTACCTAAGCAAGCCTGGGCAATGGCGGGCGCCCCTCCCCCAGCCTCGCTGCCGCCTTGCAGCTTGATCTCAGACTGCTGTGCTAGCAATTAGCGAGACTCTGTGGGCACAGGACCCTCCGAGCCAGGTGCGAGACACAATCTCCTAGTGTGCCGTTTTCCAGGCCCGTTGGAAAAGCGCAGTATTGGGGTGGGACTGACCTGATATTCCAGGTGCCGTCTGTTTCCCCTTTCTTTGACTAGGAAAGGGAACTCCCTGACCCCTTGCGCTTCCCGAGTGAGGTAATGCCTCGCCCTGCTTCGGCTCGCGCACAGTGCGCTTCACCGACTGTCCTGCACCCACTGTTAGGCACTCCCTAGTGAGATGAAACCGGTACCTCAAGCAGAAATGCAGAAATCATCCGTCTTCTGTGTCGCTGGGGCTGGGAGCTGGAGACCGGAGCTGTTCCTATTCGGCCATCTTGGCTCCCTCCAGGTTTATTTTTCTACTTTTGTTTTTATAGTAGGCTTTACCCGTTTCCTGTATTTGGAAGCAGAAACAGGGAAGAACAGTGTTTGAGCCAATTCCAATTTAGATACATGGTCAGGTGTAAAAAGAAAAATGCTGTTTTACACAGAATGGGGCAAGAAAATTGAGAGGCAATGGGAGAAAAACATTGAAGGAAAATTACCAAAGATGGTAATTCTGCAACTCTACCTTTAAATAAATTTAGAAATCATGATTCTGGTCTGGTTTGGATCCAGAGGTTGACCACTGATTGCCCACTCAAGTCCACAGAGAACCCTGCTTGAACCTGGGTTACACTTTGCCTGGAAGATTCCATAGAGTATACTTTTATATTGATTTGAGCTGTTGTTTTGCCTCAAGTTAAGACCTATGGCAACCCTGGGGACCCAGAAAAGATAGACTCATCATGTTCAGGACTTAACATCCAAATTAATCTGGAAATAGAACCTATTTCTTTGGATATCTTCTGAATCATAACTATCCCCAGGCCAGTCAGCTAACCAAGTAAGCAAGGAAGAGCTAACTGGAATCCAAAGTTAAAGAGGCAGTTGCAACTACAGAAAAGCTTTGAAAACTGAGAGCCGGGCTGAGTCACAGTGGATTGTGACCATGGACAGCTCCCATCAGCACCAGAGCAGACTTTTCTGCACCATGACCAGCATTTCCCCCCCAACTCCCACCTACTGCGGATGTGAAAATAACAGTAAGACATTCGCAGCTGGGGTGGCTCACACCTGTAATCCCAGCACTTTGGGAGGCCAAGGCAGGTGGATTACCTGAGGTCAGGAGTTCGAGACTAGCCTGACCAACATGGTGAAACCCCCTCTCTACTAAAAATACAAAAATTAGCTGGGCATGGTGGTGGGTGCCTGTAATCCCAGCTACTCAGGAGGCTGACACAAGAGAATTGCTTGAACTCCAGGAGGTGGAGGTGGCAGTGAGCTGAGATCGTGCCATTGCACTCCAGCCTGGGTGACCGAGTGAGACTCTGTCTCAAAAAAAAAAAAAAAAAAAAAAAAAAAAAAAAAAAAAAAAAAAAAAAAAAAAAAAAAGGACGTTCCCCAGTGGCCAGTTATGGTGATGCACACCTGTAATCCTACCACTTTGGGAGGCTGAGGCAGGTGGATTGCTTGAGCCACGAAGTTCGAGACCAGCCTGGGAAGCAGGACAAAACCTTGCCTCTGCAAAAAAAAAAAAAAATTAAAAATTAACTGGGCATGGTGGTGCATGCCTGTGGTCCCAGCTACTCTGCAGGCTTAGGTGGGAAGATCACTTGAACCTGAGAAGTTGAAGCTACAGTAAGCCATGATTGCACAATTAGGTGACAGAGCGAGACCCTGTCTCAGCAACAACAGCAACATCAACAACAACAACAACAACAACAAACATTCCCCAGCAGCTCCACACTCTTAGTATCTTCCAGCCACAGTGTGTTGTGTCCATGGACATCTCTCACCAGGGCCAGAACAGGGTTTTCAGCACCATGGGCAGTGTTTCTTCGCCAACTACTGCCGGTGTGGAAATAACAGACATGCTCCCCAGCAGTTCCACAGTCTTAAAATCTCCCAGCCACGGTGGGTTGTGACCATGGGGACCCTGCTCCCTTTGGGACCAGAGCAGGCTTTTCAGCACCACGGCCAGTACCCCAGCCCCAACTTCCCACCTGCTGGTGTAAGAGTAACAGTAAGACCTCCACAGCAGCCTCCTTCTCTAAGAGCCCCTGGATAGAGACGCGTTTGTACTAGAGCACGTCTTTGCTGCCGCTGCACTGAAAATCACATGCAAGTATAAACCTCTACTCGTTCAAATATCTGTCACAAAACTTTTTGTTTGCTTTTTTTAATATAGTGGTGGGGACACTGCAGTCTCAATCAGCATTTACAAGGTGCACCGCTGCTGTCTGGGAGATAATGACCACTTATTGTAGATCACACACAGAAGCAGCGTCCATGACCCGATTCTCAGTTTGGGATCTGCTCTGCAGACCTCTGATTCCCTAGATACAGATTGGACCGTGACACACTTCGTCTGATCCTGTTAGAGGTAGCAAACAGAGCTCAATCAAAAGATACCAGAAGTGACAGATTAGTCTGGCTAGACCATTTTTACATGACATCTGTGAGACTACTTCCCATTCATAAGGTGGCACTTCTTCCTAATAGTCTGTGACCCAGACAGAATATTTGCCTCCTGTGTCACCAAAATGTTATTAATAATACTTCTGAATAGTGCTATGTGATAGGCACTATACTAAATGCTTTGCATGTATTGTTTAACATTCATAACTTCTATGAGGTAGATACTGATATTGGTTCAGTGTTATTGATATATCTGAAATTAAAATAGGCTAAGGAACTTACAGAATATTACCTATTCATCAGTTGAAACCCAGATTTAAACCTCTTCTTCCAACCACCCTGCTATATGGTGAGAGCCATCATTTTAACCTTTTCTCTTCTTCCCTGGGACTTCTTTCAATTCCTGAAATGGATTTGCTTTTTTAAATTAAATATAATGTAGATATCAGTCATCTCGTGTCTCATGTGGTTTGTGATTTCGGGCTAGTTAAGTTTTAGTTAACTATGATGTGCTGTGGTAAATCACCATGGAATGGCCCTTCTGGCTATCTTGTTTTCTTACAGACAATTCAACGAAAGGAATTATAAGAAAAGTGTTAGCCCATGTAGAATTCTGTCAGCCTTGATGGTATCTCACTACTCATTTCTGTTAATCCAAGCAAATAGGTCTTTTATTCAACCACTGGGCTCTGACCAGACTTACCTGAATATTGCCCCTGTGAGGCATCACCCAGCTCCCTGTATAACCTCCACAGAGCTCATGCCCTGCCTAGGCTGCAGACATCACTCCACTGTCTCCTTCTTGGCCCCTAACCCAGGTGGCCATGATGAGTCAGTATAAGGATGTAGCTTGCCTATGGGCATATTCAGTGATTGTTGGGATGGAATCTATTGCTTGTATCAAGCAAGTATTTTATGTGTCCAGGGTACTGTCCTCTGCCTTTTGCTCTGAGTTGCCTAAGACATTGTGACTTTGGGTCATCAAGAAACATTCCACAAGCCACCGGACAGCAAAGGGAATCTGCACCTTAACTCTGCAGCAGGCCTCTGACAGATTGTGGATATTGACTTCGTAGAATCATGGTTCACATGTTTTGAGGGTATGTTCTGTGACAAATTGGGACCAGTAACTCTCTTTGACCTCTTTTCTTCCTTTGATGCCCCAAGTTGGTGCCCATTTCTGTGACTGTGATACCTTCATTCTCCTTGGCTCTGAGCAGCTGACATGTCCGAAATAGGCCCAGGGCTGTGCCCTTATCAGCAGTAGATCATGGACTGAGTCCTTGTCCTCAATAGCTCTCATTTCTGTGTGGACCTTGCATGGAATGGAACTGTGCCTAGCATTCCTTTCCCTTCTGATCTTCAGTTGCATCTACATGACAGTGGGGATTCTCAGTTCTCCTGGAGATGGAGGTAGTGTCTGTATGTGCTCTGTAAGGCATGCCAGGGATTTCCACAGAACAAAAAACAAAAGGTTGCAAAGGAGACCAGGATATATGAAACAAAATGGCTGAATATTTCAGAAAGAGCGACTGAGTTAATTCACCTACTCATTTATTGAAGAAAATTAATGGAACCCCTACTTTATGCCACGTGCTATGCTAGGTGCAGGGGATACAGTAACAAACAAAACAGACTAAGAATCCATACCCCCATGGAGCTTACATTCTAGAAGGGAGTCAGATAATAGATAAAATCAATAAGGAAAATGTTAGGTGGGGATAAGGGGCAAAAAACAAAGCAGGGGATGGGGATATGAAGTTGGCAGGTGGTTGAAGGGGAAGGTGAAACTTTAGAGGGGATGGCCAGGGAATAGCCCATTAAGTTGATTTAAATAAGGTTTTGTTTTTTTTTTTTCAGTGGAAAACAGGGGGACAGCCCTGGTCCTGTCCAAAGTAGGAAGGATAGCATCAGTAACCCCTGGATACTCTCAAAAAAGTGGTTCTTGAGTAAAGACCTGAGAGAGGTGAAGAGTGAGCCCTGCATGTGCTGATGAGACACTAGCCCAGGATTCTGCTAAGAGCCGTGGCAGGAGCTTGCCTGAAACGTTGGAGGACCAGAAAGGAGGCCATTTGGGAAAGACAAGAGATGACATAAGTGGTAGACAGAATGTCCTGGAGAAAACTGGGCCCGTATTGTGGAAATCTTGGGGCCATAGTAAATGCTTGGGGTCTTAATCTAGGTGAAGTGGGAAGTCACGGTAGGGTTTTGAGCAGAGAAGAGACAGAGTATGATTACAGTTTAACATGGTCCCTCTCACTGTGTACAGAATACACTGTGGGAATGTGGGGAGGAATGGAGGCCAGTTAGTGTCCACTGCACAGCAGTAATCCAGGTGAGAGATAGGGGTTGGGTTGTGCATAGTCACACAAAGGATGATGAGAAGTGGCTGGAATCTAAACATATATTTGTGGCCAACAGTATATGATAAAACATTGGATATGGGGTGTGTGAGAGAGAAGTCGAAGTTGACTGTGTGGTTTGGCGCCTGAACAGCAGAAAGAATGGCTTCCCATTTTTCTCAACTGTAAATTGATAATGATTCTGCTCTTATCCAGTGGACTATTGAGAGGTTTTGAGTGAATTGGTCAACTAGTAGTACCACTTTACATTTCCAGGACTGTAAGTGCCTCTTCAGGACAAAGAATTGTGGGATCCAATTGTTCAACCCACACATAGATGCATCTGTTAACCATGTTCTGTAGTTTCTTTAAGATGTGAAGCTGCTTAAATATTACTTTCTTAATACATGGGTAATATTTATAGATTACTACATATCATGCGCTTGGCTAAGCTGTTACATGCCCTTTAATCCTTAAACAAACTTATGACTTGGGAGGCTGAAGTGGGAGGATCACTTGAGTCTAAGAGTTCAAGACCAGCCTGGGCAACATAGTGAGACCCCCATCTCTAAGAGAAAGCTTTTTTAAATGTTAAAAAAATTGGCGAGGCATGTCAGTGGACACCCATAGTCTCATCTGCTTAGGAGGCTAAGGCAGAAGGCTTGAGCCCTGGAGATCTAAGCTGCAGTGAGCTGTGTTTGCACTCCAGCCTGGGTGGCAGTGTCAACCCTATCTCTTAAAAAAGAAACAAACAACAACAATAAAAACCTATGAAAAAGATCTTAATATTCTTACTTCATAGATAAGGAAACCGAAGTTGAGTGAGATTAAAAGGAATATTGTCTAGATCATTCAGCTGATATATTTGATAGAACAACAATTTAAACCCAGGTGTGTATAATTCTAAAGCTTGTTCCCTTAACTATGAAATTCTACTGCCTCCCACACACTTTTTTCTTGCTCAAAAACTAGCAAAATCTACTATTGCTGATCACAGAATTCCACCATCTTTTGTAAGAAAAATTCTCATAAAACTTTTCCACAGCCTTGATATCGTGAAGTATAAAGATAATGGTGGCCCTTTTATCTTTCACAGTTGTTACAAATTTTAAAAAACATGCTTGTAGATCCTTTTATTCTGGGCATCATGTTATATTTAGAAAGGCTGTCTAAATGATGAGATTATAAAAATATTCTTCTATTCATTTTCTCATTCTGTCATTTCATTTTATGTTTACATAATTGAACCATCTGAAATTTATTTGGCACACATACGTTGTGAAGTTGGTATCCACTTTTATTTTCTCCAGGTCACTTATTAAATAATCTACTCCTCTGATTTGAAACACCACCTTTGTCATTTGTCATATTCCAGTGTGATCTTCAGTCTGTTTCTGGTCTTTGCAATCTCTCCAGTAGATCTGTCTGCATCTTTTATGCAAGTGCTATATTGTTTCCACTATTCCGTATCTTTGTAATATTTTTATCATCTATTAGTAGTCTCCTTCTCTCCTATATTTTTCAGAAATTTTCTAAATATTCTTGCTTGTTCATTTTCCCATGTGAATTTGAGAATCAGCTTATCTAGTTAAAAATACATTGGTTCTGGCCAGGTGCTGTGGCTCATGCCTGTAACCCCAGCGCTCTGGGAGTCCAAGGCAGGTGGATTGCTTGAGCTCGGGAGTTCAAGACCAGCCTGAGCAACATGACAAACCCCCGTGTATTAGTCTGTTCTTATGCTGCGAATAAAGACGTACTAGAGACTGGGTAATTTATAAAGGAAAAAAGGAAAGAGGTTTAGTGGTTACACTTCATGATCTCAAGGCTGTGGGAAAGTTTTATGAGAGGTTTTTGTTTTTGTTTTTTTCTGTTTTGATTTTTTGCTTTTGCTTTTTTTTTTTTAACCAAAAGATAGTAGAATTCTGTCATCAGCAAGAGTAGGTTTTGGTAATTTTTGAGCAAGAAAGAAGTGTGTGGGAGGCAGTAGAGTGTCATGGTTAAGGGAACAAGCTTTAGAATTAGACACACCTAGATTTAAATTGTTGTTCTATCAGATATGTCAGCTGAGTGATCTAGACAATATTCCTTTTAATCTTACAATCATGGCAGAAGAAGTTCAGGAAGAAAGAGCAAAGCGGTGTCTTACATGGTGGCCTGCTGGCAAGAAAGTGTGTGCAGGGGAACTCCCCTTTATAAAACCATCAGATCTCATGATACTTATTTGCAATCATGAGAACCACACAGGAAAGACCCGCCCCCATGATTCAATTACCTCCCACCAGGTCCCTCCCATAACATGTGGGAATTATGGGAGCTACAATTCAAGATGAGATTTGGGTGGGGACACAGCCAAGCCGTATCACCCCCTCTCCACACAAAATAGAAAAAGAAATTTAGCCTGGCGTGGTGGTGTGTGCCTGTAATCCCAGCGACTCTGGAGGCTGAAGTGGGAGGATTGCTTGAGCCTGGGAGGTGGAGGTCACTGTGAGCTGAGATTTCACCAGTGCACTGCAGCCTGGGCTACAGAGCAGGACTCCGTTTCAAAAAAAACAAAAAACAACAACAAAAACCCTCAATCCATTGGTTTTTATTAGGATCATATTCAATTTATGAATTGCCTTAAGAAGGATCAACAACTTTACAATGTTGGGACTTCCTAAGAACATCAGATGTCTTTCCATTCTTGAAGTCTGTTATTTGCATAGTAGAGTTTTAACGTTTTCTTCATACACATTTCTTCATATATATATATATTTATATTTTTATATATATATATATAGCCATGTATTTTATCTTTTGTGTTACTTTTAAAAAGTGTGTTCATTTGGAAAGCTGATGGATTTTTGCTTATTAATTCTGTATTCTGCAATCTAGTCATATTCCTTTACTATTTTAATCATTTATCAGCTAAGTTGCTATACTCTTTCACCTGAAAACAATGATAATTTTACCTCTTCTTTCCTAATTTTTATAATTCTTTCTTTCTTTTTCCCACCACCTGCTGCCTATGGATCTGTCTTTTTAATTAAGTTGAATAGTGCCCTCAGGCCAATGCTAAAAATCTGTACTGATAATAGAAGTTCCTAGGAAACTTATAGTGTTTCCCAAATAAGCATGGTACAGCCTTTTGAGTTGAGGGATGTGTGTGATTGTGTATCCATGTAAGAATTTTATTATGTTTTAAAATAAAGAGTTTTATTTTGATTGAGAATGGATGTTGAATTTTAGAAAATGCTTTTTCAGTATCTATGGAGATGGTTGTATAATTTTTTGATCTATTAATATGTAAAGTTATGGTAATAAGTTTTCTAATACATCCCTGTATTTGTGCAATACATGACTCATTTGTCTAAGGTATGTCATTCTCTTGCTGTGCTGGGAGATTTTGTTTGCTAATGTTTTATTTAAGAGTTTTGCAATAATATTCCAAGTGAGATTGGCCCATAGTTTTATTTATGTTTTATTTTGGGGGGTTTGATGTCAATGAGATGTTAGTTTTATAAAAAGAATATGTAAGGCCGGGCGAGGTGGCTCACACCTGTAATCCCAGCACTTTGGGAGGCCAAGGCAGGCGAATCACGAGGTCAGGAGATCAAGACCATCCTGGCTAACACGGTGAAACCCCAACTCTACTAAAGATACAAAAAAATTAGCTGGGCGTGTTGGTGGGTGCCTGTAGTCCCAGCTACTTGGGAGGCTCAGGCAGGAGAATGGTGTGAGCCTGGGAGGTGGAGCTTGCAGTGAGCTGAGATCAGGCCACTGCACTCCAGCCTGGGCGACAGAGCGAGACTCCGTCTCAAAAAAAAAAAAAAAAAAAAGAATATGTAAGCTTTTCTTCCTTTTCTATGCTCTTGAACAGTTTAAATAGTGTTGCTGTTCTCTGTTCTTAAGGATTAGGTAGAATTTTTCTGTAAAACCTAGTGGGCCCAGTTCTTTCAGTGTGCTCTGCTCTGGGATGACTTTCTTTTTTCTGTGATAATTGTTCTCTTTACCTTTTCTATCTTTCCAGAGGTTGGTTTTGGTAATTTATATTTTTCTATAAGATAATTCATTTCATTCAGGTTTACGAATTGATCTTTACAGAATGAAGCAAACAGCCCTTGTACAATTCCCTTAAGGTCTTCCCAGTCTGTGGTTGTTTCCCTATCACTGTTTCTTAATTTGTGTATTTGTCCTTTCTTCCTTTTTCTCTTGATGATGTTAACTAATGATTTATTTTATTTTTTCCCCAAAAAAGCAGGTCTTGAATTTATCACTTCTACATTTAAAATATTTTTGAGTCATTACTTTTTAATTTTATTAATTTTTAAATAATTTTAATTTTGCCCTTTTACTTTCCTTGGGTTATCTTATTGCATTATTTTTTTCTCAAGATCCACTCTGAGCATATTTTTGTTCAGTATTATTTACAAATTGCGAGATGTTTTCGTATATTCTTTCATCTGATGCTTACAACCCGGTAAGTTAATTGGTATG
Source organism: Hylobates moloch (assembly GCF_009828535.3). Classification (NCBI taxonomy): domain Eukaryota; kingdom Metazoa; phylum Chordata; class Mammalia; order Primates; family Hylobatidae; genus Hylobates; species Hylobates moloch. The sequence goes on from NW_026652283.1 coordinate 118,489,471, forward strand.
AGCCTTCATTTCACAAGTAAGAAAACAGGCTTAGAGAAGTTAAGTGGCTTGCCCAAGGCCATATAGCTAGGAAGCAGCAGAAATGGGGTCCCAGTGGAGCCAGCTGTCCCTGGCGCCCTTGGCTCAGCCTATCCTCAGACCCCAAGCCATGCCTCCCTGGGGCTGCACTCTCTGATTACCTTCTTATCCTTGTACCAAACTCCACCTTCCTTTGGTCACTTCAACACCTACAACCACAGCAGGGTAAGGTCACAGCATCTAGAATCTTAGAGAAATGCCAGGGCCTCTAATGCTGGTCACAAATCAGTTTCAGATTCTTTTGTGGAATTGCACCCACATCACTTTCTCATAAAACGATCTGACTCCGGGAAGATATCTCCCGGACTTTTCACCAATACTAAACTTGATAGCAAACAGAACATTTCTCCCATTTTCCCTTAGTCACAACAGGGCTACTAATGTTCCTTCTCAGCTAGGAGGTGGGTTAAACATACATCGAGGGCCCAGGTGCCGACTGTAGAGAAGCACTCATGTTGGAGGAAGCTGCTCTTAAAGAGCATTGGGCTTTCTCATTTTTAGAGGTGGGAACTGAAGCTCAGAGAGTTGATGCGCCTGTCATTTTTGAATGAGTTATCCTATGACATCTTAGACAGAAAAAACAGAATACATAGGAAATCTCCTCGGACTTCCTTCTTTCTTGAGAAACCATACCTTTCATTTGCTTTCTTGGAAATGATTTTCAACTGGGAGAAATCAAAGAGAAAGTGCAGTTCTCACTTATCTTTTATTCTGTTTTATTTTGCTGCCACATACTATGCCACCTACCATTTGCCTTTGAAAGAGAGCTGATTGGAAAGACATCACACAAGGGTTGAGTTGACGTGTGTAGACTTCATTGATGGCATTTTCTACCTTTAAAGCCCTTACCCTAGAAGCTGTCTCAAGTTGGGGTAGCAACTAAGGCTTCTGCAGTGATCACAGCCTTTACTGCATGAAAGTTTATCTGAATGGCATGAGCCTTGTTTTATATAGGCAACTAGCCACTGGAATTATGAATAGCCTTAATCCAAGCCATGAACTTTTCCTAAACAATTAGCCTTTGGAATGAAAGCACAGTTCATGGATTTGCCCATCTTTCTATTTATCAGCCATGACTTTGACATCTCTACTTAATCACAAAATGGTGGCACTTCCACTGGAGAAAGAAGGAATAATTGGCAAAAGACTGAAGCTAGAATATGAAGGATTAAACTTAGCTATAAGGAAGAAATTGCTTGAGTCATTAGACCAAGTTTTCAGGGGAAGCTGGGCAATGACACTGCCTGGGCATCTTTAATAGAACTTCTGTTATATTTTATCATCTGGAAGTGCAGTCAGTGCTAAATTTGGGAGGTTTATTCTAGATCCCTGGGTCTATACATTTATTAATTTTTAGATTTAGAAAATGGTAGAATATCTTTTGCTTTTAAACTACTTCTTTCCAATGTCTTTGTTAGTGGAATTCAGAGAGATCTGGCAACTTCCTGGAAACTCTTCATCTCTTTCCAAAGCTCGTCCTCCTCATCCGCGATCTGATCATCACCAAGCCTTGTTGACTGCCTTGGAAATATCTTCCCTACTTGGCCCTTCCTTCTGGTTCTTTACTGTATCTTGGCTCCAGGCCTCCATGGGCCTCACCTGGAACATGCAGTGGATGCGAAAACACATGAACTATTGCTAGTGTTAATCCTGCCATGGGAGCAATTCACAATTTCACTCTCGAAAATCTATTTACTCCCTCGTATGCACTGGGGACAAGCACATATTTTTCCATGGAAAAGTGGCCACAGCTGCCCATCTCTCAGTGTTGCAAGAGCTGTTCCTTTGCTCACTGGCATTAGTCTGTTGTCTGGGCCTGGTTGACAGTGGGAGAGTGGAAGACAACAAAGCCTTTGGGAGATAGTGGGGGTAGGAATTTAAAATGGGATAAAGCATCTCCAGCTACCTGGTATTTTGACCCTTGAAACACACGAAATAACAATGTTGGGCTCTTCTCTTTTTTTTCTGAAACAGCTTATGGAGTTCTGCTGCCATCTCCAGTGTCCCTGTCTCTAGTCCCTCCAGTCTGCAGCCCATCAGTCATGATCTAAACAACTTGGGTAGGTCAATAGATACAGAAATAGACAGACAGACAGAGATCATAATCCATTATTCATGATCCATGCATCATGAATAGATATCGTTATCCATCAGTCATAATCCGTAGTATATAGATAGATGATAGGTGATACCTATCTATATAGGTATAACGATCCCGAGTCCTAATCCATACAACTTGGGTAAGTCAATAGATAGAGAGATAGACAGACAGATAGACAGAGATCATAATCCATAATCATGATCCATATAACATAGATAGATATCATTATCCATCAATCCTAATCCATGGTAGATAGATGATAGATAGGTATCAAAATCCGTCAGTCATAATCCATCCAACATGCTAGGAATTGCTAGGCATGTTCCTGCTCTTAAGGAAACAGCAGTGAACACAATGAAGGAGCATCCCTGTCCTCATGGAACTGACATTCCTGAGTGGCCTTTCCTACTTATAAGCCAGGTTAGATCAATCCCCTGTTTAATATCTATTGATAGCTCCCTGTCACCCATGGGATCTGGTGTGGACATCTCTGCCTTGTATTCGGAGCCCTCCTCAGTCTGAACACAGGGGGTTTTCTAACCCATCTGGCCCCTTCCCCTGCAGCCCCGCAAACTGCAGCCTTCCCCAGACCTCCTGGGCACTCCAGAACCTGGGCTGCCCACTCTGCCTGGAAGGCCCCTCTCAGTGGAGAACTGCAGCCTCATCCTTAGCACCAAGCTCAGACGTTCCCCCCTCTTGAAGCTCCCTCTGAGGCCACTCCCTCTCTGTGCTTCAGGCCTGCATAGAGCATCTCATTCCAAGCTCCCCTGTCTGTTGGTCTCAGATGGGGTTTTCCTTGGGACAGAGAGGTCTGCCTCAGGGTTTGGCATGAGCCAGGATGGGACAGCAGCAGGGTTGGGTTGTGGTGTGTGAACCCGAAAAAAACTTCCCTGCCTGTTGACCCTTCCCTTGGGGTCACAGTAGAGGTCCTTATAAGTCCCCCAAACACCAAGAGGACCAAGACCCCTCTGCCCTTGGAAAGACCTCAGCCTGGAAGTCTGTGCATGAGGCACAGCCCTGGATCTCCTCTCCCCACAGCACAGGGTCCTGACTCAGAGCTGAGAGAAAACCCATATGGAGGGTCCAAGTAGCCACAGGGACCAGAGGGTCAGGAGCTGCTGTGGCCATTGTCCGTTTCAGGCACCCTGACTTGTCCACAAGGGACCTGCAGACATATGATTTTGTGTGTCCCCCAAGGAGGAGCCAGGGTGCACTCAACCCACTTTACGGAGAAGGAAATGGCTCAGGCAGGTGAAGTGGCTTGACCACCTGTCTTGGCTGTTTCAGGGGCTAGAGGGTCGGGGGTCTTTCTAAAGGACCAGACTGGAGGAGAGACTGTCAAAGGGACTGGCTCTGGTGTGGAGGTCCTGCTGCCTTATCCCCTTGGGAGGTGGCCTGGGTTCTCGGCAGGTCCCCCAGGAACCAGAAACATGCTGGCTGCCTGGGGCCACTGGGACCCCTGCAGCTGCTGACCCAAGCCTTCTGATTGCTTCCTCATTTTTCTGCAAACAGAAAGGAACATTGTTCGGTTAACTTATGTGTTCTTTCAACAAATTCATTTTGAGCTCGCTGGGCCCTTGGGGGTTGGGGGACTAGGCTAGTGGGCCTGGCCCTTCCAGGAGCCCTTCCTAGTGGGAGGAAACAGGGAGGGGCAGAGTAGGATATGCCATGAGACCCCTAGAACCTCCCAGGGACGGTGAGCTCTTTCTCATTGGGGGATGCAGGGAAGACTGCAAGGAGGAGGTGACATTGAAGATGGGATTGGGTCCCTAAAGTCAAGCAGGCTTTGATAGGAAAAATTAGATGATCAGGAGGCATTCCAGGCAGGGGGTGGACAGATGGGTCTGGGCATGGCAGCAGAGTAATTTGCCCGAGGGCACCATCTCTGTGAGATGACACAGGGCTGAGGTTGGGCCAGTGGCAGGATGACATCTGGGAGGCCTGGAACGTCTAGCTAAGCAGTGTGGCCCTGCCCTTAGGCCACGGTGGCCACTGAAGTTTCCAAGGGAGAAGAATGATATGGGACAAGGCAATGTGTCAGCACTGGGGGAGGAGTTGTCTGGCTGCCCCTGGCCAGGGACGGAGACTGGGGTCTATGGCTGAAGCAGAGGGTGGGCGTCTTTGTCAAAGCAAAGAACCAAGGCAAAGAAGTGAAGAGAGTCAAGCAAGGCTGGAGGAAGCTCAGTTCCATCTATGTTATGGGCAGAGCATGATCTGCATCTGGCTTAACTACCTTGGGCCGAGTGTCTTGGGGTGCCTGTTTCTTTCTCTGGAACAGAATGCACGAGACCTTAATAAAAAGCCCAAGTGATAAAATACGCCTGTTTCCCATCAAATCAGCCTTCAACAAATCATCTTCCCCCTCCCCCATCACGTCGTCACATGCATTATTTAATTTGTTTGAGATGGAGTGCATTTCACAGGATATATAAATCCATGGAAATTTATTAAGTCTTGACAAGAGTTTATTGAATGTTATATTAAGTTTCTCAAATTGGCCAGTGTTGGATGGCTTCAAAATTATTCATTAATGCATAACATTAAATACCGATAAATTGCATGGTATAGTTATGAACTATCCTTGAAAGTCATTAAATATGCATATCAGGCAATAAATCTGTTTCTCTGCTATGAATCTGTTCTGAATCATGGCGAGTTAGGGCTTAGGTGGTGCTGGTAATGGGGGTGAGGCTAGGCCCTCATTGAGTGTCACCAGGACTTCAGCGGGTGCATGGGAAATAGCGGCCAGTTCCTTTCCGTTTCCATCATTCCTGCTGATGAAATGGGAAGGAGGCTAAATAAGGCAGACCCACTAGGTTTATAATGTTAATCAAAAGAGAAAAAATCTGAAAGCTGGAGAGGTGTAGGTGACAGTTTCTGCTCCAAAATGGTACGTTCTGCAGTCATCGCCTGTATCACCACCAGTTGCCAAGATAACGGCTGCCATTTATTGAGGGTCCACACTTTTTCAAAAATTAGCTTTTCAAAAATTAACTTTTCAAAAATTAGCTCACTGGATCCTCCCACATACTTGGAAGGTAAATGCTATTACTCCCGTCACAGTGGTCAAGTAGCCTTCCCACGTTACTGCCTGATTCCAAAGCTTCGCCTTGTTCTATGACCCCGCACTGTCTCTATCCCCGAACCTGCCTCCGTGATAGACCTTTCAAGGCAGAGGGACATTAGCAGTCATCTCTCTCTGAGAGCGGTCACAGCAACAACAATTAGTCGGGGTGCCCAGCCTCAGCTGTCCTGGCTGTTGAAGATGGCTCATGCTGATGGGCTGGGGCTTGGATAGTTCTGTTGTTACATATTTTGGGTCGCATCCAGGGTTGTAATTTAGTCTCATCCCAGATTCCTCCAGTGGCGGGGGACTTACTGCCTCCCTAGACCCACTGGCTGACTGGCTTATTAGGGAGTTTCATCTCTTAACCTGTGCAGGGGGTTAGAGAATTTGTCATTCTCCACATGTATTCTCTAGTTGGCCACCAGAGGGCAGGGTGTCTCTGGGATGGGGGAAGACCAATGGACCCCTGTTTCTTTGCTACTGAAAATCTCCATGGTTTCAGGCAGGCCACACCTCCTGGGTTCCATCTTAGTAAAATGAGGGTGCTGGCCTGGACAAACTCTGCAGTGCACCCCAACCTGGAGAGGTCTTGAGGCTGCTTCTAAAGGGAGTGCCTATGAGACGAGGTCTCTTGGGGATGCAAAGTCAGAAAACCTCACCAGCTGTGTGATCTTGGGCTTGTCGCTTGGCCTTTTTTGGATCTGCTTAGCCCTTGGCAGCTGTTCATCCTTTTCTGGTCCTGGCCTCGGTATTGTGTGGGATGGGCCGGGGAAGACGACCTGCATCCATTGCACACATGCTCAGCAGGGACCACCTCCTGCATCCACACAGACGGCCTTGGTTCAGTGTAGCCCCCCAGCCCAATGGGGCTCAGGCAGCCAGATGTTTTCTGCTTTCAGGGAGGCCACATCGATATTGGAAGACTGCAAGTAAAATCCTAGGTAGCCTGCTCTGAGAGAGAGAGAGACAGAGAGAGAGAGACAGGTGAGGTAGCCTAGTGATATGGAAGCCACTGAACCACCTCCATGGCTTTGTGACATTCATTCATCCAGAAATGAGACACAGTGGCTGCCTCGTTGTCTTCCTGGATCACAGACTTTGTACTCTTGAACGTGGAGACTGTCTTTCTCACCCTCCTGTGACCATCGTTTGACACATAGCAGACACCTGGTAACCATGTGTTGTCCAAATGATTGCAGTCCTCCATGCACAAGGAGCCCTAACACCAACCGGGGGGTGCAGAGGGACAGGCACCTGCAGGCATGTCTGGTTCTCAGGTCCTGTCCTGCAAATGGGGACTGGACGAGCTGCTGTCTGCGTCCCTCTGGGTCTCTGGGAGCTGGTCTTCCTGGCGGCAGCTTTCCCTTCATTGAGCTTCCACCATGACATGGGGTCAGAGGCCGATGGCAGGGGAAGGAAGGAGGACCCTGCTGGGGTCTCGGGTGGGCTTGTTTACAATCAGTCACTCATTCAACGAATAGACTTTTGTGCTCATGACCCCACTAAACCCTCCCACAACATGGCGGCGGGGTTGGGGGGCACTTTTTTTTTTTTCTTGAGATGGAGTCTCGCTCTGTCACCCAGGCTGGAGTGCAGTGGCGCGATCTCGGCTCACTGCATGCTCCACCTCCTGGTTTCACGCCATTCTTCTGCCTCAGCCTCTCGAGTAGCTGGGAATACAGGTGCCCACCACCGCGCCCGGCTAAATTGTTTTTTGTATTTTTAGTAGAGATGGGGTTTCACCTTGTTAGCCAGGATGGTCTCAATCTCCTGACCTCGTGATCCGCCCATCTCAGCCTCCCAAAGTGCTGGGATTACAGGCATGAGCCACTGCATGGTGGGTGCTTTTGATACCTCCGTGTTCCCATGAGGGAGGCTCAGAGATTGAGTGAATTGTCCAAGTGGCAGAGCAGAATCTGAACCCAAGTCTCCCTACAGAATGTGGTGGATGTGGCCAGGCCTAAGCAGACACAGTGTGACTCGGCCTTGCCGTCAGCTGGGCTGGGCTGGGATTTGAATTCTGGCCTCGCAGCCCCTGCCAGTGCTACTGTAATGGGGCTTTGTTTCCCCTTTAATTGAAAACCTCACTGGGACAGATGTCTCCATTTCCTCCAGCCCACAGAGGAGTCACACAGATCCACGAGATCACACACGTTGGGCAGTGGCGTGGGCCCCAGCAGAGGTGTAATTTTCCTTCTTTCAGCTGCATGCCCAGGGCAGGCGGTGGGCGAGGGCATGGAAACACTCTCGCAGTGGGCAAGCACACGGCTCTGGCTAGCTCGGAGGACTGAAGGCAGCTCTTGGCTGTTTGCTTTGCAGGGCAGTGCACCTGCAACTGTCTTTAAGCACGCTGGGGAGGACGCTGGACTTGCTTTCATTGGTGGGCAGCAGCTGGCCTCAATGCACTGTGTTCTTTGCTGGGAGAAGCCGCTTGAAGCCTCCTCAAGGCTGGGTGATGGGGGAGCAGCCTGGGATGGCGCCCCCCACACTCTTCCTGCCGGGGCAGCCAAGAGATCGTTGGCTGCAGGAGGGTGCTAGTTCCTCTCAGGTCCCCCGCTGCTATCAGCACAACTGCCAGGGCTTTGTCTGGGTCCTGCAATACTGGGAGCATCAGGGCAGCAAGGGCTATGTTCCGGAGAGAGAAACCGAGGCCTCTAGGAGAGATAGGCAGCTCCCAAAGGTCACCTGCCAGCAAGGGGCAGAGCTGGGATTTGAACCCAGGCGTTCTTTTTTAAAAAAGCTTGGTGAAATATACATCACACAAGATTTATCATTTTAACCATTTGTAAGTGTACGCTTCAATGGCATTAAGCACATTCATGTTGTCATGCAAACATCATCACCATCCGTCTCCAGAACCTTTTCACCCTCCCCGGCTGAAATCTGCACCTGCTGAACAGCAACTCCCATCCCCCAGGAGCCCAGGAGTTCCCACCACGAGCTCTGTGCGCTTCCTTCACTACTTGCCACAGTGGATTCTTTTTCTGTGGAAGCACCTCCTGGAGAAGAAAGAGAACCTCACTGGGGTAACTTTTCTTGGCAGGAGGGAGAGGGTGAGAATAAAGACAACTATGAGAGAGTTTTCCAGGTGGCCTGAGTGTTTGTTAATCCAGCCCCTCACTGTCACCTCTTCCCCACCAAGCTGGGAGTGGGGATGAAATAAAAAGTTACTTTTCGTGCAAAAAGATACGGCTCAGTATGTGGTTGAGCTGCCTGGGAACTAGAGTCTAGCAGGGCCCATGGTCCAGGCTTAGGATTGGTCAGGGAGACTGTAGCCTTTCCGGGGAGCATGTGCCTCCCTCTGAGCGGGTGGTTTCAACTCTGTTGCCCTCACCTGGTTTGGAAGGAAACTCAGGAGAGAATGAGCTGGCGCCGGTCTCACTGTGACTGTGGCCAAGGTTCTCTTCCCCTGTCTTCCCATCAGGCACAGGCCCTCTCAGGTGCAGCATATTTTACTCTAATTCCTGGCTTATCCACTAAAGCCAGAAATGCCCAGCACCCTGTTCGCTTACAACTAACATGTGGGAGCCCACAAGCATCTGCTAAGCCCAGCTAGCTGCCAGGTACCTCCTGGGGTACTTACTCTTCCTCTCCCGCCACCTCCTCACAGAGCCAACTGAGAGAGAATAAGAGCTAACTGGACCAATGGAAAAATACGTATTTGAATCTAGCTTTATCATTCATTTCCTGCGTGATCTTAACCAAATGGCTTAGCCTCTGTGGACTTTAATTTCCCACTTGTAAAAAAAAAAAAAACTGGTATGATAATAACATCCAGAAAAATGAAGTCATTTAGAAAGTATCTATGCACTGTGCTAACAAGAAGCAGACCCTCAAGAAATAGCAATAGTGGACAGGTGCGGTGGCTCACGCCTGTAATTCCAGCACTTTGAGAGGCTGAGGCGGGTGGATTGCTTGAGCTCAGGAGTTCAAGACCAGCCTGGGCAACGTGGTGAAACCCCGTTTCTACAACAAAAAACACAAAAAATTAGCTGGGCGTGGTGGCATGCACCTGTGGTCCCAGCTACTTGGGAGGCTGAGGTGGAGGACCATTTGAGCCCCGGAGGTGGAAGTTGTGCAGTGAGCTGAGATAGTGCCATTGCACTCCAGCCTGGGCAACAGAGAGTTTGAAAAAAAAAAAAAAAAAGAAAAAGAGAGAAAGAGAGAGAAAGAAAGAAAGAAAGATCAGTAGCCTTATGCATTCCCTGAGCATCAGTTTTCTTATGTATAAAATGGGGATAAAATAGGTTTCAGAGGGTGGTTGGGAAGAATGAATGAAAGAATGTATGGGAAAGACTGGCTGGTGCACCCTGAGCTCTCAGATAATATCACTCCCTCTTTACTTCTCAGGTTGGGGTCCAGGGGCCAGGGAATCCATGGAACCCACTTAGGGGAACCCCTTGCAGGTTTTCAGGGCAGTGGACATTTTGATGACTGACCTTGGAGGAATGGCCAGTGTGGCATTTTCTCTCTGTCCAACTAAGATACTGGGACATATATGACCCATTCATTAGTGATGGGTTATTTTAAATTCTCAGCTCATAACATGGGCCAAGCTCATTCTTTCAAAATAGATGTTTCATCAGTTCCTGTTAATTAAAACTCTATTCCTATAATGCGTGTTCTCAGGGAACATTCTGAATCATCTTCAATAATACTCTACTCTTGAAGAGGCTAATCGTAAGCCTCGTCTATCAAGAAACCAGAAACAGCAAACTCCTACTGAATGGACAAACTAAATGTCCCAAACTCCGTGAACAGTTCATGAATGGTCCTCCCAGAGGCATGCCAGACTTTCCCTTACAACCTGTGCACAGGACTCTTGGTATAGCTCTTTAAAAAAAAGTTTTCATTATGGTAAAATATACATAGTATAAAATTGACCATTTTAACCAATTTTAAGTGTGCGGTTCTGCGGCATTAAGTACATCCAAACTGTTGTGTAATCATCACCAACGTCCATCTCCATATGTCTTATTATCTTGCAAAGTTGAAATTCTGTACCCACTAAACAATGACTCCCCAGTCCCCACTTTTCCCCAGCCCCTGGCAAGCCTGTTCTAGTTTGTCTCTGATTGTGACTGCTCCGAATAGCTCACATAAGTGGGATCATACAGTATTCGTCCTTTTGTGACTGGCTTATTTAACTCAGCATGATGTCCTCAAGGTCTACCCATGTTGTAGCTCACGTCAGAAGTCCCTCCTTTGAAGGTGGAATACGATGCCATGATAAGGATTTTGCTCAGCCATCCATTCTTCGGTCAGGAGTGCCCATGAGCAAGCTTGTTCGTTCCTGGCTCGCTGACTCGTCCCAAGACCATACGATGACAACCAGCAGCCTTTGGGGTTTATAGAATGCTTGTACATATCTGTCCTTTCCATCTTGAGTCAGCTCAGCAGGAAAGAATGGTTAATTGCCAATGGTCAGTAACTGGCAAACCAGACACTCAAACACTGGTCTGACATCAAACCCCGAATTTCATGTTGTTTTTTTCCTAGAAAGCTCTGTTCTGTTTGGGCTGGGCTGTTAATCAAAATAGAACCTAGAGTCAAATCAAAAACAAGGTCACCCCGAGGCCCCAGCTGGGCCCGGATGAACCCCCAAGCAGTCGGGGTCGGAAGGCACTCAGGGTGTTCCAGCCAGAGGCGATTGGCACTCAAAACAGAAATATTTAACAACAGGTCCGAGATACTGATGCATTCAATTGAATGTCACTTCTGGGGTTAGGGTCCAGTGGGATTGATCAGAGGAGGAGGGAAAGAGCTGTGGCAAGGAGATGAGACTGAAAAATCCGTTTTTGGAAATCAACAATAAATTTGGCCCCAAGAAAAATTTCCTTTATTGTATATGACACCTACTGCAACAAGCAACACACATTATCTGAATGGGTGAGTTCCTCATTCCCACAGTGGCCTCCATGGTGGCCCAAGATCTGAGCAAGAGGACGAGGTGGTGGGCGGCCAGCCTCCCCTGCTTCCTTTGTGTGCAGAGCCCACGTCCCTCCTCTCTTTGGGACTTTAGTGTCCCCATTGGCAAGAGAGGATATTTCCATGGTCCCGAGAAAGTGGTACAAAAAGTGAAGGTAGTTAGGACCGCTGGGCAGGGCCAAACCGCTGATTGGCCTCTGGTAAGTTGCTCACCTTCTCTGGGCCTAAGTTTCTTCCCCGAGGGTGGGATGGTCTCCTTTAGTTTTCACATTCTGTGATCCCTCTGGAATATTGATCCCTACTCAACTCCAAAGTGTATGGAGGCCGCTCGTAATTTTATTATTTATTTTTAATTTTATTTATTTATTTATTTATTTATTTATTTATTT
>NW_026652283.1:118516033-118719784 GCF_009828535.3 Hylobates moloch
GAACTAGAAATACCATTTGACCCAGCCATCCCATTACTGGGTATATACCCAAAGGACTATAAATCATGCTGCTATAAAGACACATGCACACGTATGTTTATTGCAGCACTATTCACAATAGCAAAGAGTTGGAACCAACCCAAATGTCCAACAACGATAGACTGGATTAAGAAAATGTGGCACATATACACCATGGAATACTATGCAGCCATAAAAAATGATGAGTTCGTGTCCTTTGTAGGGACATGGATGAAACTGGAAAACATCATTCTCAGTAAACTATCGCAAGGACAAAAAACCAAACACCGCATGTTCTCACTCATAGGTGGGAATTGAACAATGAGAACTCATGGACACAGGAAGGGGAACATCACATTCCGGGGACTGTTGTGGGGTGGGGGGGGGGGGGAGGGACAGCATTAGGAGATACACCTAATGCTAAATGATGAGTTAATGGGTGCAGGAAATCAACATGGCACATGGATACATATGTAACAAACCTGCACATTGTGCACATGTACCCTAAAACCCTAAAGTATAATAAAAAAAAATTATGGAAAAAAAAAAAAAAAAAACAAAACCAGATGAACCATAATATCAACCTAAACATGGAACAGAGAAGATAAGCAACACTGAACTAAATTCCAAAAGTTGGAACTTCCTTCCAAGTTCCAAAAGATGTAAGACATCATAAATAAACAAAAATACATTTGAGCCTTCTAGCGGAAATCCTCCCTGGGCTGCAGCCCCGGGAAGAAGGAAGTCAAGTCCTACCTCTCAGAGCACCAGGGGACCTCCCTCTTGGGGTTCACTGCAGCCTGACTCCCAGCCCAACATGGCAAATGGGCACTACAAGTCGGGGGCCTCAGAAATGTGGCACTATGGTGTCCCCCAAAGCTGGTTAGGGAACAGAGTTGTACTATGTGACTTGATAGCACCTCTATTGTATGATAATATTATGTTTTGGGGTTTTAGGGGAAGCATTTAAACCTACTTATGGTTTGCATTTTCTTACTTCTTTAAAAAGATTGAAAATAAGTCCTCTCTGTGCTTCTAGGAGTGGTCGTTTCCTCCCTCTCTGTCGCCCCCGCGGAAAGTCATGATTAGGCCAAGACGTTTTTCATTGTACTTCAAAGAATAATGCACAGTAAGATTACCATTTTAAGTGGAGAAGGTGCTTTCATGCCCTCCCCGCAAATAAAAGGGATAGCTTTTACTCTCAGAAAGGTGGTGTATAATAGCCATGCGTTTGTGTTGGCTGAATACTAAATGCCCCATGTTATTGTCAATGAAACAATGATTCTTGGGCCTCTCAGGTGGTGGAAGGACCAGCAACTCTCACTGGGCTCCCTTCCTCCTGGCGACGTTCCCCTCGGAAGGCAGGTTCACTCCTGCCTGACATAAGAACTGGACAACTGTGGGCAAATGAAGCGATGGAGGCTGCGTGTTAAAAAGCTAAAAGGAGCAAACCAGAGTTCAGAATCTCATTTTTCCAGCTCGCTGGGCTGCAGTTGCCTGCCTCTCAGACCATGCACAGTGTTGCCAGGAAGCTGGAGGTGTGCTGGGTCTGTGTGTGCCACCCATGTGGGTGGGACCACATGAAGGAGGTTCTGCCCAAAAAGGTAGTCCTGAATTTCTCTTTGGGTTTCTTCATTTACTCATCAAGTGTGGACTGTGTGTTCACTCTGAGCCAAGGCTGGGCCTGGGTTCTGGCTTTCAGTGATTCCACCCCAACTCCTATTTCCCCAGCAGCCCCTAGCCACTCTCTGAGGATGCCAGGCCCAAGCTCTGCCCAAAAGGCATTCTGCAGCATTGTCAATGTGTCTCGACTCACAGCTCCCACTGTCACTCAAGCCGCCACCTCCTCTTGCCTGGAATGTTGCCAGTCAGCAATTGGCTGCCACATGGCCTCCAGCGTCCCGGCTGGTGGGCACACCAGAGCCGGCGTGATCTTCTTAATTGGTAAATTGGATCTTGCAGCTTCACTGTTTACATCTTTTCAGTGGCTTCCCTTTGTACTTAGAAAAAAATGCAACTTCTGCTGGGCTTCATCCGCTCACAGGCTTCTCCTCCACCCTCACTCCGCGTCATGCTCTGTCCCTGCCTGCCGTGCCTCCGATACTCACCTTTTGTACCCCAGCACCCGTGCCCTCTGCCCCTCGATCTTTGCCTGGCTGGTTCCTCCTCACTCAGTGTTCAGGACAAATGCCCCTGGCCCTACCCCATCTAGCCAGTCTAGTCCGGTCTTCCCTGTCTCCCATGTTTCATTTATGGCTCTTATTGTTTGTTTGTTGCTGACTTTTAACTCTCTCAGTCCCCACTGGAATGCAAGCGGTCTCCCAGGCTCCTAGAATTGTTCCCGCCTCTTCACAGGCCCTTACACTGTGTGTGCTGCAGGAGTGAAAGGGTGATTAGATGAGGGAGTGAGAGGGAATGATACCTCCTGCCTTGGGACTGTGAGGCACTGGCCTTGGGGTCAGACCTGAGGTTCTGATTCTCAGATTCTCCGTGACCCTGGAGAAATCCTTTGTCCCAAAGCGTCAGTTTCCTTATCTGTAAATTGAGAATGATGCCCCTGTGGCTGGGCTGTGTTGAGGATCAAATAAGATAACTATGCAGAAGTGGCAGACAGCTGATGTAGAGTGGAAATTCGGTGAGTTTTCATTTCTTCCTTTCTTGTGGAGGTCTGTGAATATTCCCTGATCAAAGGAAAGGCCTCCCTCTTTCTTACTTTAATCATTTTTCTCCCCCAGCCTTCAGAATAACCATGCATCTTGACCGGGAGACTGGGGCAGTCATCTGCCAGGGTAATGCTATGACCGTGCCTGATATTTATGAGTTAATGGGCTTGAGAATTCTCTTGACATCCTGAAGTAGACTGTACCTCTGCTCTTCCTGACCCACCTGCTGTACCTGCACCCACCTGCTATACCTGCACCCACCTGCTGTACTTGCACCGACTTGCTATACCTGCACTCACCTGCTGTATCTGAACTAACTGCCTAGGAAAAGACCTCTATATGTTTTCCTGATTGGAAGAGAGCTTTAATGGGGCAGGTTGAAGACTGAGTCATGGACAGGGCCAGGACTAGGGTGAGACACACAAGATGTCAGGGTGAAAATTTTAAGGAGGCACCCCCTCACCTTCAGTCTTTTGCAATCCCAGAAGCAACCCCTGAGTATGAGTGCTGCCTTAAATCCTGTACTCCGGGCGTTTCATTGCCTCACCGTAGTTCCAGCCCTGGTCACAGAAACTTATGTTTGGAAGGAGAACCACTTCCCAGCCATTCTCAGACTCCTCCCAGAGGGTTCCTGCCATTGGAACACCAGAGGAAAGGGTGCAAGGTGGTGTCTGTTCTGAGAGGATTGTTCCTCTGTCTTTTCCAATACTGGATGCCCTGGACAGAATGTTTGTGTCCTGTGAAATTCACATATTGAAGGGTAACCCACAGTGGGATGGTATTAGGTGGGGCCTTTGGGAAATCAAGGGTTTAGATGAGGTCATGAAGGTGGAGCCTCAGCAATGGATTAGTGTCCTTATAAGAAGATGAGGAGACACCAGCAAGCTTGTTCCCTCTCTCCACCACGTGAGGACACAGCAAGAAGGTGGCTGTCTGCAAGTAGGAAGAGAGCCCTCACCAGGAACCAAATCCACTGGCACCTTCATCTCAGACTTCCCAGACTCCTGGATTGTGAGAAATAAATATCCAGTGTTTAAGCCACCCAGGGGTATTTTGTTGTAGCAACCAGAGCTGATTAAGATACTGACCAAAATCAGTCCCCCTATAACATCTACCCATTTCTCCTCTGCCCAGAGGTGGTCTCTCCCTTTCTACATGGCAAGCAGAGGGGACCCAGCTCCTCTCCCACTTCTGTGGTCCCCAGGCCAGGCCTTACCATTGAGTGGGGAGGGAGGGACACTGGAGAGATCCGGTGACCAGGAGAAGTTGTTCAGGGAAAGCTGCGTGAACTGTCATTATCTATGCATGACCTCAGTCCAGGGACCCCCAAAGCGAGCCAACACCCACAGTGACCCAGGAGAGGTGGTCGCAACTCAGAGTGTCGGCATCACACTCTGGTTACAGAAGCCCTGCAGGGTTTCCCCCAGCCTGTGGGCAGATTAGGCCCTGTTCTCAGGCTTGATGCCTTCCTGTTGCAATGCAGATGTAGCTTTTGCACAAAAGGTGAGACCCTCTGTCACCATAAAGCATCCAGGCCTTGCTGCTGCTCCCTCAGAGCTGGATTATGACTGTGATGACAATAATAGTTCCTAAGGCTTCTGTTCTGTTTCCTCTCTGCAGAAGCTCTGGCAGCTAAGTTGTACTTTCTCTTCCAGTGATGAGCCCATCGCTCCTCTGTAGGACAGAGAAGGAGGAGTGAGTTGCTCCATTTTACAGTTGAGAAATTGCAGGCAAAAGTGGCCACTGCCTCCATCAGCGGGTGGCCCAGGCTGAGTGCAGGTTCCTGCCTGTGTCTTCCTCTGTAAAAGAGGAATATTGGCTCCCGTGGCGATCACACCCATTTCTACCCTGTCTTTTCTGACTTCTCTCCCTCATCGGTGCTGGCATGCCGTGTCCTGGGTAATGAAAGCCTCCTAAACCGCCAGCCTTGCCAGTGATATCCAGCTCTCAGGATGACCTGCACCCTGAGTAGGGGGATGTGGGCTCTCCTGGGAGAATGGCAGCACCCACCAGGCAGCCCATTGTCACTTTTGATTTCACCAAATGAAGCACAGTGAAAAACGAAGATGAACATTCTAATCCCATAATCGCATTAGTGCTGGCTCTAAAGAGTCACAGGCCCCCCGAGCCCCAGCACTCGGGCCTCTGTTTCCCAGGTCTTCACAGAAGGCACACAGAGAACGTTCCTTCTCCAGATGACTTGGCTTGGTTGCCGTCCAAACGGGAACTTGCACCTCATGGAAGGGCTGGCAGAGTCCATCTGAAGCCTATTTTGAGATTCAGGGATTAGGTAAACAGCAATGAGATCTGCTCAGATTTTCCAGTCTGACACAAATGAGGGAAACTGAGGCCCAGAGAGGGCAAGTGACTTACTCAAGATCATACAACACAAAAGTAGGCCAACCCACTTTCCAAATCACGTGAGTTTCTTTTTCCTTTCAGTTCAGTAGATTTAGAAAGCACCAAAGTTTAATTACAAATCTAACTATAGTACACCAAGTTTTTTTTTTTTAACACTTTGGTTCAGTTTTTAAAAAATCACATTGGGGATCATTTTTAGATTCGATATCGTTGTTGGATCCTAACTTGGTTTAGTTCAAGTTTCTGGACCCAAACCAACATGATCTGTGTGGATTTCCCCACTCCCCAGTTTCGCTTGTTCTGAGGAGGGATGGAGAGGCCCATCCTGGGATGAGGAGAGGCCCCGCCATTGGCAAGCCCCATTCCCCACTCCTGGATGGCTGGGAGGGATGGGGCCGTGCTGCCTGGAGTGAGACTGGGCATCAGCGGCTCTTGGCAGGCAGAAGCTCCATCTGCCCTGCATTCTCCTCTCATTTTCCTTCCTGTTGGTGATTGCGCAATCAGCATCCCATGGTCTGCCTGTCTTTCTCCTGGGAGTCTGCAAGACATTGATGTATCATCCGCAGTCACTGCAGGCTGTCGTTGCTGAGGGAGCAGGTCGGGAGAGGGGTACATCATGGGCCACAAGAGGCTCTGTGGACCCCAGGGAGTAGAAGGGCCTGAAGGAAGGGAATGGGGTGTTCCAATGGGGACATGCCTGGAGTAGACTGTACCTGCACCCACCTGCTGTGCCTGAATCCATTGCCTAGGAAAAGGCCTCTCTGTACTTTCCTGATTGGAACACAGCTTGGATGGGGCAGGTTGAAGACTGAATTATGGCTGGGCAAGGTGGCTCCCGCCTGGAATCCCAGCATTTCAGGAGGCCGAAGTTAGTGGATCATCTGAGGTTAGGAGTTCAAAACCAGCCTGGCCCACATGGTGAAACCCAATCTGTACTAAAAATACAAAAATTAGATGGGCATGGTGGCACGTGTCTGTAATCACAGCTACTCGGGAGGCTGAAGCCTGAGAATTGCTTGAACCCAGGAGGCAGAGGTTGCAGCAAGCCAACATTGCACCACTGCACTCAAGCCTTGGTGACACAGCAAGACTCTATCTCAAAAAAAAGAAAAAAATACGGAGTTATGGACAAGGCCAGGACTAGGGTGAGAAAAGCAAGACTCCAGGGTACACATTTTAAGGAAGCTCTCACCTTCAGGCTTTTGCAAGCCCAGAAGAGGAGAGAGGTCTTACCTGTATCTGAGAAGCTCAAGAGAGATTAATCCCAGTTTCTAGTACAATCCCTTCTGTCCCCACTGGCCACAGCAGAGGTGCAAAGGGGCAGCCAGTCACTGTGCTGTGATTATTGGCTCCAGCCCTTTGAAACCATTGGCGTGATGCTTCCCTTTGACATCTGCTGTTCTCCTAAAGGCGATGATGTTGCTGGTGCTCTCGGAAAGCCCCAGGAGGGCTGTAGACTCCTGACTCCTGAAGTTGGCCCTGAGCTGTCTTTCTAGTGGTATCTGAGTGCCATGCTTAGCGCTGTCCTCTCTATCAATAATTGGCTGAGCTCCCAAGTTGAGGCCTCGGCCCTTCATCCTCTCCAGCCTCAGGGAACCTTCTTGGGGAACTTTTCTAAGGGGTAGGTGTGGTGCCTGCTTTGTATGGAGTGTTGGGCAGATCCTGAAGATGGGTCTCCAAGGCCCAGGGATAGACGCCTGGCAAGCCACTAGTGTCCACCCCCAGCGTCCATCCCGGGGCGCCTCTCAGATGGGCAGAAAGTAAAGGAAATGAAATGAGCGTGATGACAACCGGAGTGAGGGAGGCCACAGAGGAAGGCTCTGCACATTCACTTTTGAGGATCAGCCCTAGAAAACTGTCAGAGGAAGAAAGGGTCCCAGCTCCTTTCTGCCTACTTCCTCCTGGCAGCACTGGCACCCAGGAGAGGACCTGTGAGGCGGAGCAGCAAGGTGGCAGGAGAAATGCAGGCCAGGGAGCCAGGAGCACTGGGCAGGCACGTCCCTCTCGGGGCTCAGCCTTCTTCCTTTGTAAAGGGAAGAGCTGGGTTCCCACCCATTCTTCTCTGTCTTTCTGTTGTCGTGCCCTCACCCTCTCACCCAGCAGCCACTCAGGGCCTGAAGCCCAGGACAACAAGGAATCACCCCATGGCCACTGCATCCATCTCAGCATTTTGTCAAGGCAATATAACTTTGAAATAAATACCCAGGGCTGCATGGGAAGAGGAAGTGTTCAGTGTGGGCCTGGATCTCATCCTATCTCTGTTATAGTGAGCCTCAGACAAGTTTCTCTACAACTTCTTCTCTAGATAGGGGAGATTCAGGCTAGCTCATTCCCATGTTTCTGGCATCTCTATGGGTGTCTGGCAGGGGAAACAGAACCACATAGCTTGGGTTCACCTCCCAGCTCTGCTGTCTACTACTTGTGTGGCCCTAGGCAAACTACTTGCCTCAGTTTCTTCATCTGTAAAATGGGACTATGAAGAATACTTCATAGGTCATGTTACATGAGTTAATACATATGACACACGTAGACCCGTATCTGACTTAGAGTCCTCACTGCATAAATGTTAGGTTGAAAAGGCAGAGAGGCTGGATATGGTGGTGAGCACCTGTAATTCTAGCACTTTGGGAGGCCTACGTGGGGGCATCACAAGAGCCCAAAAGTTCAAGACTAGCCTGGATAACATAGTGAGAGCTTCTATCTACAAAAAATAAAAAAATAAGAAAATTATCTGGGCATGTTGGCACATACCTGTAGTCCCAGTTATTCAGGAGGCTGAGGTGGGAGGATTGCTTGAGCCTGGGAGGTCAAGACTGCAGTAAGCAGCAATCGTCTGTGTTAGGCTGTTCTTGCACTGCCATAATCACAACTGGATATCCACATGCAAAAGAATGAAGCCAGGGGCCGGGTGCAGTGGCTCACACCTGTAATGCCAGCACTTTGGGAGGCCAAGGCTGGCAGATCACCTGGGGTCAGGAGTTCAAGACCAGCCTGGCCAACATGGTGAAACTCCATCTCAACTAAAAATACAAAAATTAGCCAGGCATGGTGGTGCATGCCTGTAATCCTAGCTACTTGGGAGGCTGAGGCTGGGGAATCACTTGAACCCAGGAGGCAAAGATTGCAGTGAGGTGAGATTGCACCACTGCACTCCAGCCTAGGGCGAAAAGAGTGAAACTCTGTCTCAAAAAAAAAAGAAAAAAAGAATGAAGTTAGACCCTTACCTTACATCATACAAAAAATCCAAGTCAAAATGCATCATAGACCTAAATGTTAAAGCTAAAACTCTACAACCCTTAGAAGAAAACATAGGTGTAAACCTTCATGACTTTGTATTAGGTAAAGCCTTCCTAGATATGACACCAAAAGCACAAATGACAAAAGAAAACATGGACAGATAAGACTTCATCAAAATTAAAAATTTCTGTGCTTCAAAGGACACCATCAAGAAAGTGAAAAGATAACGCATAGGATAAGAGAAAATATTTGTAAATCATATGTTTGATTAGGGACTTGTATCCAGAATAAATAGAGAACTCCTACTCAGTAATAAAGAGAAAACCCAATTAATAAATGGACAAAAGATTTCAATAGGCATTTCTTCAAAGAAGATATATAAATGGCCACTAAGCACATGAAAAGACACTCAACATCATTAGTCATTAGGAAAATACAAATCGAAATCACACTGTGATACCACATCACACCCACTTGGATGGCTAAAAACAAAAAGACAATAACAAGTGTTGGCAAGGATGTGCAGAAACTGGAATGCTCGCTTGCATTGTTTGTGGGAATACAAAGTGGTGCAGCCATGATGAAAAACAGCTTGCTGGTTCCTCCAAAAAGTTAAACATAAAGTTACAATGTGACCCAGCAGTGCCACTACCATGTATATACCCAAGAGAATTGAAAACATATGTCCATATGAAGATTTGTAGATGAATGTTTATAGCAGCATTACTCATAATAGCCAAAAAGTGGAAACAACTCAAATGTCTATCAACTGATGAATGTGATAAACAAAATGTAGTATATACATATAATGGAACATTACTCAACAATAGAAAGGAATGAAGTACTGATGCATGCTACACTGTGGATGAAACTTGAAACAGGCTAAGTGAAAGAAGCCAGGCACAAAAGGCCATATATTGCATGATTCCATTTGTATGAAATGTCCAGAATATGCTAATCCATAGAGACAGAAAGTAGACTAGCACTTGCCAGAGGCTGTGAGAGGGAAGAACAGGTAGCAGCTGCTTCTGAGTTCAGGATTTCTTTTTGGGGTTATGCAAATGTTCTGGGACTAATGGTAGCAATGGTTGCACAACTCTGTGGAAGTACTGAAACTGGTGAATTATACATCTTAAAGGGTAAATAAATAGAGCGATCATCTAGATTCTTCCCACACTTGTAAAATAAGATGAGTAGTGCCAGACCCACTGAATTGTTGCAGATTCAAATATAATAATGTAGGGCTGGGCAACATAGCAAGACCCCATCTGTGTTAGGTCATTCTTGCATTGCTATGACTAAATACCTAAGACTAGGTCATTTATTAAGAAAATAGATTTAACTGACTCACAGTTCTGCAGGCTGTACAGGAGGCGTAACATGGGCCTTTGCTTCTGGGGTGGCCTCAGGAAGCTTACAATCATGGTGGAAGACCAAGGGGGAGCAGGCATCTCAGATGGTGGGAGCGGGAGCAAGAGAAAGAAGGTGCCACACCCCTTTAAACAACCAGATCTCCAGAGAATTCACTCACTCTCTCGAGGACAGCACCAAGGAAGATGGTGCTAAACCAGCGATCCTCAACCTTTTTGGCACCAGGGACCAGTTTTATGGAAGACAATTTTTCCACAGACTAGGAGGGAGGATGGTTTCAGGATGAGTATTACATTGATAGTGCACTTTATTTCTACTGTTATTACATTGTAATGTATAATGAAATAATCATGCAACTCACCACAGTGCAGAATCAGTGGGAGCCCTGGGCTTGTTTTCCTACAACTAGATAGTCCCATCTGGAGGTGAGGGAGACAGTGACAGATCATCATGCATTCGATTTTCATAAAGAGCACACAGCCTAGATCCCTCGCAGGCACAGTTCACGATAGAGTTCACACTCCTATGGGAATCTAATGCCGCCACTGTTCTGACGAGAGGCAGAGCTCAGGTGGTAATGCTTGCTTGCCTGCCACTCACCTCCTGCTGTGCAGCTGGCTTCCTAAAAGGCCACAGACCAGTACCTGTCAATGGCCCAGGGGTTGGGACCCCTGTGCTAAGAGGAGGCTTAGGTTCATTCATGAAGGATCCGCCCCATGATCCAAGCACCTCCCACCAGGCCCCACCTCCAGCGGTGGGGACTACATTTCAACATGAGATTTGGGCAAGGATACACATTCAAACTATATCACTATCTCTACAAAAAATAAAGAAAATTAGCCAGGCATGGTGGCACGTGTCTGTGGTCCCAGCTACGGGGGTGGCTGAGGTGGGAGGATTGCTTGAGCTCAAGAGTTCGAGGCTGCAGTGAGTTGTGATCTTGTCCCTGCACTTCAGCCAGGGCAACAGAATGAGACCCTGTCTCAAACAAAAGAAAAGAAAAGACAAATATAATAATGCAGGGAAATAACAGTTCAGCACATCGCAGGATGCTAAAAATATGGGAGGTTCTGACATACTGACTGTATTAGTGTTTGTTGGGGGTTTATGGACTGTGCATACAATGAGCAAGCTCATAGATGATGTGGGTGGTAAGTGGGCCTCTTTCTACCCTGACTGGCTGCCTCCCAGGTCACTACCCCATTACCCAATCACTTCAGAGCAGGAACGTCACAGGGAGCCCTGTGGGTGAACTTGGGTCCCCTTCCTGGGCAGGGGCTTTGAGGCAGCCACTGAGGCAGGTGGGCTGAGGCCTGGGATGGGGATGGGGGTTTTGAAAAAGCCTGGAGAGGGGCAGGAGGGCTGCAGGAGGTCATGCTATGGACCTGTGTTGCATGTGCCCCTTATAGCCGGCTCTTCTCCTTCCTACTCCCCCACCACTAGTTCATGATTTCCCCTGCTGATCCTGGCTTTTTCTCATCTAACTAGAGGAGGGCAGGGGGCTGGCTGTGGCCTCTTGGTTCTCCTGTTGTCCCCACTCAGCCCAGCCCTTCTGCAGGGGCCTCTTCCCGACCTGGCATCCCCATAACAGCTCCCGCCCCTGCCCCTTCCGGGGCCTGGGCTCCCCACTCCCAACTCAGGCCAGGTCAGGAGGAAAATCTCGTTTCTCCCTCTCCCATGGCCACTGACATGCAGCTGGGGTGGCTTCTGCCTGCCCTGCTTCACACCTGCTGTGCTGCAGCCTATTCGGACGAGGCAGCGCCTCCCAGATCCCCACTCCCAGGAGAAGATGAGACTCTGCGGCAGAATAGAATGATGGACCGTTAGGTCATGGACCAGCCTTCCCATTCTGCAGGTGAAGAGCCTGAGGTCCGGGGAAGTGCAGGGCTTGTGTAAGAGAGCAAGATCAGAAAGAAGCCATGCAGTGTGAAATGGACCAGTAGCCACTACTGCTATTTGGGACTAAAACCAAGTTCCTCCCGATGCAGCCGCCGGTGATTCTGTCTTCACTCACACCTCCCTAGCCTTCTCGCTGTTCCACTGCAAGCCCATTCCCCTCTCTGAGCTGCAGCCTGGCTGTTACCCATGTGTCACTCAGTACCTTGTCCCATTCTGGTGTGCATTCCCTCGTCACCACTGTGGAGGACACACACACACAAACACACACACTTCTCTATCCCTCTGTTTTATTTTCCCGATAGCTCTTGTCCTCCCAGTATGATTTTCCATCACTGTTTGCTCATTTGAACACTGTCTGCTTCTGCCTGGAAACTGAGTTCCAAGGGCAGGGACCTGGGGTGCTGTGGCCTCCAGACTTCCTGGGCACCTGCTGCAAGGGACTGGCCCAGAACAGCAGCCCTGGGGTCGTGGATGGATGGGTGACTCCGTTTGGCCCTTGACAATTTGGAAAGCACAGGAAGACGTCAGGGCATGCTGCTGAGGTTCTGGGGCTGACAGTCAGTCCTGGATGGGAATCCCCATTCCCTATCCTTGCTGTGTGGCCTTGGGCAAGTAACTCGCCATCTCTGTACCTCAGGGTTCTCATGTGTAGAAAAATGTAGTGACAGTACGTGTGCAATGGGCAATTGTGAGGCTTTGATAGGATGGCATCTGAGAAACTTTTAGCAAGCTGCCTGCCCTGGAAAGTGTTGGACCCTCACTCCCGGATGACCTTGGGAGGCGATGGTTTGGCCAGCAAGCCAAGGGCCTGTGGTGCCTGCCAACTGGATCGTATGTTCTCGCCATCTCAAGTTCTTTTCAGAATGTGCTGAGGTATGAACGAATGAATTATTAAGCATTCTCTGTCTAGGAGACTAGGTTTTCTGTTCTTCTCAGGGGTTTTCAGACTAAAACCACTGTGGGGACACATCACTTTCTTCATCTGCACCTGCTGGAAGTCAAGGGAGCATGCAACAAGAGACCTTTGTTCCCACTTTATGAATGAGGTGACTGAGCCTCAAGATGCTGAAGTGGTTCTTGCCGTCTCGGGGCTGGTCAGTGGGAATGACAGGAAAGGCCTGGACCCGTGATCTCTGCCATAGTCACCCTCCCCCAGCCCTGGCACAGGATGGGCGTGCTCTGCTTCTGGCCAGCTCTGCAAAGAGCTTGTGCTCCCTGGGAAGACGAGGCCCTTCTGAGCTTGGGCCTGCACCACACTGGCTTCAGCAGGGACATAGAGGAGGCCGGGGCCTGGAAGCACAGAGGAGCCCCTGCACTATCCATTGGCCAGGGGGTGATGGCAGCAGGTGGTGAGGGCTGCTGGCCTGCGACACGGTGGAGTCCCATCCCTGCCTGTTGGGAAGCTGCCCCTCCCTCTCCGCTGTGACCTCCTCTGGTCTCAGCCATCCCCGCTTCCGTCCATCCTGCCATGTGTCACACGTGCATGCATTCCTGGGCCAGGAAGGGTGGAGGGGCAAGGATGCTCAGTTTCTGACCTCAGAAAGCTTCCAGCTGCAGCCCTCTGGGTTCTTTTTCCTGCAGAGGAGCCAGGATAGGGCCATACTGGAGGAGCTGCGAGCATAGCCTGCAGACCGCTGAGTCAAGGCAGGCTGGGCTGGGAAAGGGACTCCTGGCCTGTGGAAGTGGGCTCTTGCTCCAGCTCAGAGATGCTGCTCAGATTTCACGTCCTCCTGGAATCTTCCTCGCACCACCCTGCCACCCACCTTGGGCTAGGAGTTCCCTCCTCTGCCCTCAGAGCTCCCCATGCTTTGGGCACAGCATAGTCTATAGGCACTGGTCCTTGACTTCGGGTCCTTGGATGAGTTACTTAATGGTGCTCGCCTCAGTTTTCCCATTATAAAATGGGGATAACAATAGACATACTGCCTTCAGTCACATTCCCCAATCAGAGCACTAACGGTATCCTGCACTAGCCTTGCATGCCTGGCTCCATGCCTGGCACATGGGAGGCCCCCCTGCCCTCTTTTCAGGTGACTGTTCTAGGAACAGTTGTGCCTTTCTGGCTACAGAGCGAGAGCTCAGAGCCCTGGGGAGCGCCAGCCCTGGCTCTGTGGTGTGGCTGGTCCCTGCTCTCTATCCTGCCCAAGTCTTTAAGGGGCTTCCCTGCTTCTCAGAGCCTCATCCAAGGTGCTGCTGCACCCCAGGTGAAGGGGGCCCGTGCTGGGTCACCAAGAGCAGGCCTTCTCCCTGCAGGGCACTTATGGAGAGTCCACTAAGCTGGCCTGTAAGACTCAAGACATGGAAGGGACTTAGAAACGATTGTTCCACTCTTTATCTTATGGAGGGAGAGGCTGGAAGTGGGAGTAGGGGGGTGATTTGCTCCAGGCCCTAGAGCCGGCCCCTGCAGAGGCAGCCCTGGGACCCAGGCTCCTCCAGCCAGTGCTCACCCTGGACTCCCTGGGTGTCTCCGGCAGCATGTGGAGTCGTTGCCAGCAGAGGGCAGTGTGAGTGTGAGGCTCGCTCAGTGGAGACGCCTTTGCTGCCCTGCCCCGGGTCTGACTTTGAGGAGCCTCCTGAGAGGCTGCACCGCCCAAGGCAGGACTGGGAATTGATGATCACCTGAAGATCAGGGCTGTAAGATGTGGAAATGTCACTGGCCACCCTGGGTGGTGCTGTGCAAGCTCCACTAAGTGCCATCTTCTATTTTGAGCCCGTTTCCCCGGGAGGCCCCAGGAAGCAACACAGATGAGCATGTCTTCCCAGAATGGGGCTGGTGGACATGGGTACAAGGAGGGCTTGATGAGCCACATCTACACGCCGGGGTGGGAGGTGCTGGGCCTTCCCCATGGGAAAGCAGCCAGCTGGCAGGGGGTGCTATAGGAGGGGACAGACCGGGTCCTACGGGGTGGGAGGTGCTAGAGGATGGGACAGACCAAGTCCTGCAGGGATAGACCATGTCCTGTAGGGGAGCTACTGAGCTGGAAAGATCTCTGGGCAGCCAACCAGGCCCTACAAGGTCTGCAGAGTCAGAGTAGTGCCAGGGCCTGAGAGCTCGCCTGGTCTTCACGGCTCATCTCACTCATAAGGAAACACAGGGGAAGAGCTTCCTGAGGCCACTCAGCCAGGGCAGGGGGCAGCGGAACATAGCAGCCTTCTCAGCTGGCAGAGGTTTCAAGAGCCTAAGTCTCAGCACACACAGCAGATGCGGTGCTGGGCATCTTCCACAGGACCGACAGCTGCATGCGATGAGGGACAGCAGGACGCTGAGGGAGAGGGGCCATCTGCTGGATGGGGATGGACCTGAACCCAAATCCCAGTGCTCTAGTTCTTTTGCTGTGTGACTTTGAGAAAGCTTCCAAACCTCTCTGAAGCCCAGCCTTTTCACCCTTAGCTGGGATACTGGTTTTACCTCATAAGGTTGTTGCGAGGAACCAGTGAGATATTTTGGTGGTGCCTGGCATACAAATGGCAGCTGCTGTTATATCCTGAGTCCCCTTCTCTGAGGGAAAGGTGGCTGTTCTGCAGTCACCCTCTCCTAACCCACCCTGCACCCTGGACTTGGCTACACGGCTTTGAAAGGCATTGCTTACCCAACCCCAGGCCTGACAGCCACTTCATCCTGGAAGGTAGGGAGCATTTGAGCCCAGAGCTGGAAAGGTCACCCAGGAAGGCTCTTCCCTTAGACACCTCTTCCCTTGGGTCCCTACACCTGTGTGATCACATCCCCAAAGCCCTCCTGGCTCCCAGAATGAGGGCAGAACTGAGCAGACCCCAGAGCAAAGGGATCCACAGTTCCCCTGGCGATGGGCTGTTCTCAGGGGACTGGATGAAAAGACTGGGACATTTCGGCCTCAAAAACTGAAGGTTGGGAGAAGATGCAGGCAAAACATCTTAGATGGTGAGTGAAAGATCACTTTTGCCAATACTTGGGTTCGAGCCCGGTCCAGGGCCCCAGTGGCTATACTGCGCTGTCTTTCTCCTCCTTCTTTGGGTGTGGTTAAGTGGTGCTTCTCTTCCCTGATCACCAGGGCCCTCTGGGTCCTTTCTGACCTTCCTCTTCCATGGAAGCTAAGCGATGGCGTTTTCAGGCTCCATCCTGGGCTGCTCTCCCTCGATCCCCCAGGGTGACCCCAACCATGCCCCCAGATTTGCCATCTGTGCTTCCTCAACTCCACTGTCTGCATCTCCAGCCTGGATCATCATCTTGTGCTTCATAGAGACACCCACATGGGCTCCTGGCCTGGACGCTCCCCAGGTGTCTCACTCCCAAACCTTCGCTCTCCTTTTTGGTTCATCCCGGTGAATGGCAACACCATTCTTCTGGTCAACCAAACCAAACCTCAGACGTGTCTTCATTTTCTCCCTTTTCCTCTGCCACTGAGAGCTATGATTTCCCCCTTGCCAGCATTACCACCATGGAGCAAGCTCTCCTCACTGGTAGTCACTGGGACTACTGTGTCTTCCACTCCAACCCGTCTGCTTACTGCAGCCAGAGTGAGCCTCCTGATATGTCATCCGATCCCCACCATGCCTGCCTCCTGCATGCGTCTGTGCTCCCAAGGCCCTCTGTGTCCAGCCTGGCCTCCCCTTATTCCTTCCTCTCTCTCCCCACACAAACCTGGGGGATTTTGACCCTCTGGAACTGTCTACCTGGAGCACCCTCTTTCCCTTAGCTGCTTGGTGAACTCTCCCCCATCCTGGAGCACTCAGCTCCAATGCCTCTGATACAAATATCTCATGCCTAGCAATGGAATTAGAAGCCGTTCCTGCTGTTCCAACCTTGTTGCCAGCTCCTGATGCGTGTCTCCTCCATTGGTCTGTGCACAGCGTGAGGGCAGGGACGATGCTGGGTCCCCTGTGCCTACCCCAGGGCCTGGCATGCAGTAGGAGCTCAATGATGTCTGCTGGGTGCTTGAATACGACTGAGAGGGGTTTGGATCACTGCAGTAGAGTGCTCAGGAGTGTCATAAAGGGGCATGTTTAGGGCAGATTGAGGGACAGCATAGTCCATGGGGAGGGAAAACCGTAGGACACACCACCCCCAGGGGTGGGAGAGGCGGATGAAAAACCTCCTTAGTGTTTCAGATAAATTCATTAATGATAGACCCACTATGGGCTGAAAAAGGACACTAGAGTGTTTCAGCCACACCCTGCACCTGAGGCTTACACAAAGGTACAAGCCCATCCACTGCCCTGGGTGGGCTCTGCAGCCTGCACCCGAAGCTTACACAAAGGTACAAGCACGTCCACTGCCCCAGGTGGGCTCTGCGGCCTGCTCAAGTACACATGTCCATTACATGATTCAAAGCCCCCTGTGGAGTGTGGGTGACTTCACTTTGGGCCGGGGGTCCTTTCTCATAGCTGTGAAGTGCTTGGATCAGCTATTCATGTTTCCCTCCTGTGGGCAGAGCCGGTCCTACCGCCATTCCCCATGGGCAGCCTGTGTGCAGATAGGCTACTTGGGTCCCGGCAGATCCATCTGAGCAAACTGCAGGCAGAGTGACACTGGGAGGTGTGTGTGGTCAGGAGGTCTTTAGCTCTAATTTGAGTGAGGTCAAAGTGGCCTTTCCCATCATGGGCATGGCAGCAGTCACAACTCCATGCCGAAAATCGCGGGGCGCCACCAGCAAGGGGCTTGTCTTGCTTGGTTGGAAAGAGCGCGTGGGGGCTAGAGAGGAATCAGATGCAGTCTCCATATTCACTCTGGGCTGGGGACTTAGGCTGGGCTGGAGAGTGAGGCTTGGGGACAGGAGAGGGAAAGGAGGAGCAGAGCTGGGAGTTCCCATGAGCTGCTCTGTACACCACCCAGCTCTTGGGTTCCCCAGCAGAGACACGGGGCTACGCCAGAGCCTGAAGAAGGGAAGGGCTATGTGTACCCTTGCCCTGGGGGCTTGGAATAGAGACATAGGAACTTTCCAGAGTTCAAGGATTTTATTAAGAAGTTGCCCAATGTGTTCATTCATTCATTAGAGAACATCAAATGCCCGTAACTACCAGGTCGTGGCCTCATAGCAGAGACACAAAGATAAACAAAAAACCACAACCTTGGTCTATGTCCTTCTGGGAGCTTAGATGGGGAAACAAAAGGAAACCCACATTTCTCCAATACATGGGTTTGCCAAGGCATTTTGGTCTTTTCATTTTTCTTTCTTTATTTAGAGATGGAGTCTCACTGTGTTGTCCAGGCTGCAGTGCAGTGGCCCCACCTCGGCTCATTGCAACTTCCACCTCCCGAGTTCAAGCAATTCTCTTGCCTCAACCACCAGTTAGCTGGGATTATAAGTGTGCACCACCACGCCCAGCTAATTTTTCTATTTTTAGTAGAGACAGGGTTTCACCATGTTGACCAGGCTGCTGTCAAACTCCCGATCTCAGGTGATCCGCCTGCCTTGGCCTCCCAAAGTGCTGGGATTGCAGGCGTGAGCCACCATGCCCGACAGCATTTTGGCCTTTTTAATCAAGTTTTTTGCAACGTCTTGGAGAAGGCCACAGTGGCCTGAGCCCTACTGTGCTGGTGGGGAAATGAGGCTGGGTGGCATGGGGTGGAGCCAGTTTCACCCAGGCGATGCTCTCCTGAGCCCTGAGATGTTTAGAGAAGTCACCCGCAATCTTGACCCTACATCCAGAAAGACTGCATGGCGCCGTCTACCGCAGCTGCCTCTGTTCCCAGAAGCCTCAGCATGCTTTCCCCTGCCATGTCCCCTGGGCCCCTGGAAAGAAACGCCATTTCATCCCTGCATTCTCAGACACGCGCCCTGAGCCCACCACCGTTGTTCAGCTGATGTCAGAGATACTCGCAAGAATGGCTAAAAATAGCTCTGATTTGATGTGCCGTCAGGGGCTGAGTTGGCAGCTGGGCCCCCACCTTTTCCTTGTACAGAAGGCATCTCTGCTCTAGGGTATGTTGGGGGGGGCGGGTGTGTGCAGGGTGGAGGCGAGCATAGAAGTTTCTCAGAGCCAGCCAGGCTGTGGAAGGTTCTAGAGTCTGTTCTCATACTCAGAGCCTGTGAACCAGAGGTCTGCGGCCCTGGTCGCGGCTACATAGGTGCATTATGTTTGCAGGCCCTTTGCGCTGCCAGACCTTTGAGTGGTTCTGAGGGAGTCTGAAAGTGGGATTTGTATGTGGGTGTGGGGCACCCTGCCCTGGCGTGTGGTGAATGGCTGCAGTGGAGAGGATTTTCAAGAGCTCAGTGGGTGCAACCCTTCCCTTCTGTGTGCTGTGAACATCTGACAGGTTTGTTTCTGTTTTCTTAAACTGTCCAGGGAGGGGCAGGAAACCTGTCTCATTGCAGGTTCAGCCAGCTATGCCGGTCACTAAGTTCTCTCTTGTGTTCAACTCAAATCTTTCCTGCCTGAATTTAGCTGCTGCTCCTGGTCATCTACCTTTGGGAACATCTAGTTCATGTATTTGAATCTAGGGTTACAGGCAGCTCTTGGTCGAAGGAGACCAGCTTCCATCACAGTAATCAGAGCTGGGGCCAAACTCACTTTAGTGCACTCTGATTGGACGTTACCGTGGCAGGCTGAGGGGCACTGGGTATACAGATGCCCCTCCTGGGGGTTAAAATCTAGTTGGAGAGGCTTCTCTCTTCCTAAGGGACTGGGCGCAGGGTGGGGGGTAAGGAGAGCTCGGATATTGGAGGAGAGAGGTCTCCAGGGGTGGGAAACACAGGCAAGCACCACATCCCGGCAGGCAGAGACTTCCACCTGGCTTTCTAGCATGGGTGGGCCATCGAACTCCCTGAGCCTCAGCGTCCTCATCTGTAAAATGGGGCTTGCAGATGATCTCATTCATGGGGTGTGGACAGGAGTGAATGAGAAGGGGAGGGAATGAGAGAAAGACAGCAGGAAAGCATAGTGCCCTGGTGTAGAAGCACTCCCTCTGGAGTCAACCACCTGGGTATGAACTCCGGCAGCCACATGCTCTTGCTTTGGTCTGTTCATCTGAGGATGATTCTAAGGCTTTCTGGAGGCTTAGATGAGCTGATAGATGCAGAGCACTTCCATTGTGCCTGGCACAGAAATGGTAGCTACGGGAAGACGAGCGAGGGGAGGAATTTCACCAGGTAAAGGAGCAGGCATGTGGCAGGGAGCTTGGCCCTGCCCAGGGATGGATCTCCAGGCAGAGGGGACAGCAGGAGCAGACACGGAGAGGGGCACCCCTAGGAAGGTCTGGGGATGAACAGCCATGGATGTGGCTGGAGGGCAGGAGCAGGCGTGGGGGACAGGCGAGAAGGCAGGTCGGAGTCAACCACGGGAGACTGAACTCCAGGGTGCAGAGGCAATGGGGGCCACCCAGGTTGCTTAATCTAGCTTAGCCTCAGCTTCCTCATCTGTCAAATGGGACTGGTCATCGTAGTAACTGCCTGTTTGCCTGCCAAAGGCTTATAGGCTGTACCCTGTCCGGTCTGTGACAACTCAGACAGTGATGCTCCTGAGATGTGCGAATGGTATGGAGGGGCGCTAAGGCCTTTTGCTCTGTCCTGCAGCCTGCTTCTGAGCCATGATCCCAGGAAGCAGCCACTAAGGCTCTGACCTGGGCAGAGTGAATGGCAGGCAGGTAGGAGAAGAGCCCCAGATGGGTACAGTGCCTACCTGGGCCATGCAGCCTATGGTCCTGAAGCCTTCTTGGCCCCTCCTTTGAGCCATTTGCTCTTGCAGCCACTGCATGTGGCCACCTGGCCCTAGATCCTTGCAGCCCTGGGATGTGGTCAGACTTGGAAAGGACACACAAGGAAGCAACTGTTCCACCCTCAGAAGGATGCATCAGGCAAGAATGCGATCTTGCAATGTCTCAAAAGCTTTGCTATGGCTGCAGGTCAGGACTCCAAAATAAGCTAGGCACGGGATAAGGGAAGGGGTTGCAGTGTGAACAGGGCAGAGGAAAGACAGGGGTGAATTGGCAAGTTGGGATATCAGTGAGCTCGCAAGTGCTTTGGCGGCAACTAGCTTAGCCCTGTTCTCAGTAATGGGGGCAGCGTGGCGCTGAATTTGGAACACCTGGATCTGCTCACATCGTGCTTACTTAGTAATTTGAGGGCTCCTGCTGTCTTCTCTGAGGTGAGTCCAACGGCTGAATGTGAGTTTGGCTTTTTGCTCTGTGTGCCCGGTCTCCCTGCCTCCCTGTGGTGGCCACAATGATGACGAGTGACCGGGAGCAGGCAGTCCTGGGAGCAGGCAGTCCTGGGAGCAGGAGGGGAAGCACAGGCAGGAGACCTCGCCCGCAGCAATCCAGGCTGGCTGTGGACTCAGGACCATGGCGGATGTGACTGTGTGTCCACAGGTATCTCTACAGATGGAAGCTGGGCTGTGTGTTGCATGTATGGATATTTGGTAGTTTGCATGTGTGTGTGCTCTGTCAGACACAATCCATCTGTGTGCAGTGTGACCGTGTGGGTGGATGTACTTTGTATTGAGTACCCTGTGTGTGAAGTGTATGCATATTATGAATGCAGTGTGTGTATGCAACTCTGTGTGGTATGTTCGAGTGTGTGTGTTCATGTGGGAAGTGTGTGTATGGGTGCGGTTGTGTGTGTGTGTGAGATAGTGCACCCGCATCCTCCCACGATAAGGGTAAAGATGGTTTGAGTAGAAATCCCTCGGAGGGGATAACTTTGTCATTATCAGCTTCAGAGAAAAGCTGTGCTCTGCCTTCGAGGTTGGCTTTCTGAGTCTTTTTGGAAAGAGCTTGAACAGTTCTTGGCCATGAAGGGGTTGGAGTGCAGCCCACAGGCCTGGCTGCTGGGGCAGAGACAGCCGTGGAGTGGACGTTGGGGTTCTATGTGCTGCTGTGACCTTGGGCCTGGGGCCTCCAGGGCTCCCTTGGTGAGCTCAAGGGTTGCAACGGACATGTTCTAAGGCCCTGCTGGTCGGGGGTGGGGGGTCTCAGCTCCCCAGCCTCCTCACAACCTCCACAGCACTCAGCACCCAGGAGCACCCAGGCCACGTAGCCACACAGACTATAGGCTCTGAGGTCAGGAGGCTGGGGCTGAAGGCCAGCCCTAACACACAGTCACTCAGCACATGCCCTGTGGGTCTTCCCAGGAGCAGGCCTCTGGTAGGGGCTGGGGACCCAGTGCAGGGCAAAATCAGGCTCAGAGACTGCCTGCGGGGCTGAAGGTCCTGCAGGACTGGCCGAGCTTAACCTCAGCTCACACAGGTGCTTGGCAACAGCCCAGTGCATGGGGTCAGCAGACCCAGCTGGGTGAGATCAGCCAGTTCCTTCACCGCAGTTTCCCCATCTCCACAGGGCCCATGGTGCCTATCCTGGGGTCGGGGCAGAAGCAGGAGGCCTCGCACGTGCTGAGCGCTCCTAAGCGGTATCACTTTGTGTGGTTGTGGTTGTGACACTGTCCCCTCTGTTCCTGCCCCCAGGGAACCAACCTGCAGACAGTCAAGGGCTGAGGGATTGCCTGGGGAGGGGGGCACAGGTGGAGGGTGTTGGTGGGAGGAGGCTGTGAACCCGGAGGAAGGACAGGGGAGAGGGGAGAAGGAGCCTGTTGGAATGGGCCTGGAGGGGTCTCCGTGTCAGGAGGCAGTGGGAAAGGTAGGCTCCTCAGACTCCTCTCCACTGAGGCCCCTCTAGGAGTCATCGAAGAGCCCCCTCACCCCCTCCCTGGGTGTCTGAGAAGCCTGGCCCGGTGGCCGAGTCACTGTGGCTGCTGGGACCAGAGCTATGTCCCTGCGTGACCCCAGCCTCGGCATGCTCTTCATAACCAAGCCAGGAGCTGATGGCACGGAGCAGCTGAAGGGAAGGGGCTGCCCTTCTGATCGATTTCTGGTGGAAAGAATCAGTGGGTCACAGCACCCACCACATATGGAACAAAGCAGTTTGCTGGTGATGGGCCCGCCGGCCTATTGCAAAGGGAATGTGTGTGGCATCTCGGGGTACTGCTGGTTGTCGCGTACAAGTTATTTGTGTCCTGAATATGTGACACTGCTGCTGGCCAAGGCAGCTCCTGGGATAGTGGGGAGAAGCCAGCAGCTGGTGAGATCTTGGGAGCCCCAGGAGGAGGGTGGGACCTGTGTTGCGTGGCTCTGAACCAGCTTTGCTCCCAGACCTGCCGTCTGCAGGGGCCCACAAAGAGATCAAACAGGGGTCTCCCCTGAGGAACTCAGCCTCCAGCCAGGGCTTGCTGTGCCACTTGGGGGTCACAGGTGAAAAGTGGGGCCTACTATGGCCTCTGCCTAGCCAGTTTCCCATGGCTTCCTGGGGCTGCAGCCCTCCTGGTTTGGCACATGGGCTCTGGAGGGAATGCTGCAGGTTGTCCACAGTAACTACTGCGGGCCCTGAACCCGGAGCCCTGCAGGCGTGAGCTATGTGGCATTCTCGAATGTTGACCAAGGAGGAAGGCTAAGTAACTTGCAGTGAGAGTCCTGTGAGTGTGGTGCCCAGACCTGCTTTGTTCCTGCTCATGATGCCACCTCTCAGCTCAGGCACTTCCCTCCTTCCCTTCCTCCCTCCCTGTCTCTCCCTCTCCCTTCCTCCATTTCTTCCTTTCACTAATGTGGGTCCAGGGCATGCCGTGTGCCAGGCGCTCTGCTGCGTGAGGGGCCATGCCAGTGACCAGCACAGACATGGCCCTGCCCACTAGGCCCTCCCTGGAAAGGTGCACATTGCATTACACATCGACGCAGGATTTCTCGCAAACACTCCAGGTGCTTCTCAGGTGCAGCCAGGATTGAGACCCCCTGTGCTACGATGTGCACAGTCAGGGGACACACCTTGGGGAGGGGGAGGCTGGCTGCTGTGGACCCCTGAAGCCCAGGGAGAAGCTGGCAATGCACAATGAAGAGCGGTTCTCCCAAGGACGCCTGACAGCCTCCTAGGCAGCAGGGCCCGGCCCCTGGCCTTGGGCATGTCTTCTGAGGACAGCTCTGCATTGCTCACAGGGCCCAGGAGGCCTGAAGGTGGGCGAGGCCCCTGGTCTCTGGTTGAAAGCAGAGCCTTGCATTAGGGCAGGAGTTTCAAGAACCCGCAGACTTAGGGGAAGCTTTACGAACCAGCCTGGAGTCTTAGGCCCCTTCTGCGTGACCACCACTCCTAGGTGGGATACAAGCGCTCATAGAATCAGGTTTCCGAATAAGCCACTTGAGGGGTGAGAGCTAGAGGTTGCTAAGGCAGGTGCAGGGTCACCCCTCTCAGGAGCTGGCTTGTCCCCAGGGGCCTGGGTCTCTAGGATAGGACTGTGGGAGCAGTTGTCCCTTAAATCCTGGTGATCCCCACCCATTTGTTCCTCAATCAGGTCAGGGTAGCCTTGGGAAGTCATCAGTAGAGTGTTCCTCTCAGTCACTGGTCCTTGGGGCCAGGCCCAAAGAGACATTTGTCAGGAGGGAGAGAAGCAGGAGGTGTGGTGGGCGGGCCTGGATTCTTCTCTGCCAGGGCTCTTCCTGCCCTTCCTTCCCTCCTTCTTGCCTGGTTGGGCCGGTCGGCTGTTTACTGGGGAGAGGAAGTTCTGAAGCCCTCATACTTGCTTGTGCTGGGAGTGAAGTTTCCTTTGGGCCTTTCCATCCAGAGTTTGTGAGATCATTCCTTCTAGAAGGCTGCAGAAGCAGGTCCTGGGAGAAGCAGGGAAAGGTCCTTGCAGATAGTGTTCAGGGACAGATGGATTTCTTGTGGCCCCACTGAAGCTTAAACTTTAGGGCCCCTCACTTTTATGAGCCTCTAATGGGACCCTGTACTCAATTTTGAATATGTAATTTTGTATTCTTTTCCTTTACATTTTTTAAAAATTTAAGATTCTTTTTTGGACAATTTTGTAAATTACCATTTACATAGAGTACAATTGACTCGTATGTGTGTTTGTAGAGGTCTTTGAGTTTCAATGCATATGCAGATTCACATAGTCACCACCATAATCAGCTCACAGGATAGTTCCATCACCCCGAACACTCTCCCATGTGCCCACTTTTAAGCTAATCATCCCTTAATTTCAACCCCTGGGAACTACCAGTCTGTTCTCCTTCCCTGTGCCTTTGCAGAATGTCATGTAAGTGGAATCACACTGTGTATAACTGTCAAGACAGACTTCACTCATTTAGGATAATGCCTTGGAGATTCATCCATGTTGTTGTGTGTGTCAGTGGCTTGTTCCATTTTATTCCTGAGTAGTATTCCACATTATGGATTACCATAATTGTTTATATATTCACCTGCCAAAGGATAGTTGGCAAGTATGAAAAGAATTGCTAAAACATTTGTGTACACATTTTTGTGTGGACATAAGTCTTCATTTCTAGAATACCTAGAAAGGGAACTATGGGTCATATGGGGAGAGTATGTTTAACTTTATGAGGGACTGTCCACTGTTTTCCAGAGTGTCAGTAGCATTTGCATTCCCACTGCAATATATGAGCATTCTAGTTGCTGTGTATTCTTGTCAGCACTTGATAGTGTCAGGGTTTTTATTTAGCCATTTTAACACATATGAAGTACTATCTCATTGTGGGGTTTTTTTCACTGTGATTTTAATATATGTTTCCCTCTTTACTTGTAATGTTGAGCTCCCTTCTCCCCATGTTTATATGCTATTGTGTATCCTCTTTGGTAAAATGCCTGTTCAAATCTTGTGCCCATTTTAAAAATTGGATTGTTTGTTTTCTTACTAGTGAGCTTTAAGCGTTCTTTGTTTATTCTAGCTACAAGTTCTTTGTCTGATATGCGATTTGCAAACATTTTCTCCCAATCTGTAGCTTGTCTTTTTGTTCTCTTAACAATGTCATTCACAGAGCAAAAGCTTTTAATTTTGATAAGGTTTATCTTTTTTTGTTTGTTTTATGGATCATGGCTTTGCTGTCATATTTAAGAACTCTGCCTGAAACAAGGTACAGAAACCACTCCTATGGTTTCTTCTTAAAGTTTTATGGTTTTACACTTTAACCTGTGACACATTTTAATTTAGTTGTTGCATATGAATGACTTATTATTACTACGTCATTTGTTGAAAAGACTGTCAACATTGAATTGTCTTTACACCTTTGTAAAAAACCAATTGGCCATAATTATGTGGGTCTTCTTCTGGACTCTCTTCTGTTCTGCTGATCTAAATTTCTCTCTTGGCCAATGCCACACTGTAGTGTAGCTTTATAGTAAATCCTAAAATCAGGTAGTGTGAGTTCTTCAAATTTATTCTCTTTTAGAATTGTTTTGGCTATTGTAGTTTCATATACATTTTAGAATTGGCTTGTCTGTATTTAAAAAAAAATCCCACTTGGGTTTTTATTGGAATTGTGTTACATCTAAAGATTAATTTGAGGGCAATTGACATCTTACTATAGTGCATCTTCCAATCCATGACTATGGTATGTTTGTCTATCATTTAGGTTTTCTTTGATTTCTTTTATTAGCATCTTGCAGCTGTGGCATACAAATCCTGCATGTTTTATTAGATTTGTCTCTAAGAATTTCATTTTTGGGGCTAATTTAAGTGGTATATATTTTTAATTTTTAAATTTTCAATTATTCATTAATCATTTATAGAAATGCAGTTGACTTTTATAGACTGACTCTGTGTTGTGAGACCTTGCTAAATTAACGAATTATTTATATGAGCTTTTTAATAGATTGCTTAGGATTTTCAATGTAGACAATCATGTCATTTACAAATAGGGACAGTTTTACCTCTTCCTTTGCAATCTGTATATATGTTCTGTATTTATTTCTTTTTCTTGGCTTATTGCACTGAACAGGACTTCTAGTATGATGCTGAATAGGAGTGGTGTGTGTATACATCATAACCCTGTTCTTGGTCTTAAGACAAAAGCATTCAGTCTTTTATCATTAAGGAAGATAACTGGGAGTTTCCATAAATGCCCTTTATCTACAAAAGGTTAAGGAAGTTCCCTTCTATTTCTAGTTTGCTGAGAATATTAATGGATGTTGAATTGTGTTACCTTTTATTTCTGCATCAATTGTTGCAATGTGTGGTCACTGATGTCATAGATTACATTGACTGATTTTTGAGTATTGGACCAGACTTTCATTCCCAAGATAAACCCCAGTTGGCTCTGGTACATTGTTCTTACCATATATTACTGGATTTAATTTGCTAATAATTTGTTGAGGATTTTTGCATCTATGTTTGTGGGAGATGTTGTCTTTAGTTTTATTTTCTCATGCTGTGTTTGACTGGCTTTTGTATGAGTAATGCCAGCCTCATAAAATGAATAGAGAAGTGTTTCTTCCTTTTTTATTTTCTGGAAAAGAGTATGTACAGTTGGTGCAATTTCTACTTTAAGTTTTTGGTAGAATTTATTGTTTTCCTTAAAGAAGGGTTCTCGAAGCCTCAGACCCCACAAAACTTGAGCTCACCCCTGTTTGGGGCTTTGAAGGTGGGTTGTTATCCACAATCAGAGATTTCAATGCTGTTTCTCAGAGTGTCATAAGAAGCACCTGGAGACTGTGGGCCCAGATAGGTGAATCTGTTCAGCCACCTGCCCCTTGTAGAAATCACTTATTTTCAACCCAGCCAGTCTTGGGCAGAGCCATAGCCAACCTCAGAGGGGCAATATAGTTTGGGCAAGACCTTCTCTGATTTTCCTGAACCATGACTGACGGTGTAGCTTCAGGGAATTCCCTTAGTCTCTCTGAGCCTCAGAGGAGCTAGCAGGAAAAAGAAGATGACAATTGTGTCTCCCTCAAAAAGCTGTGCTCAGGGGACTAGATAATTCTGCTGGAGGGAACAGGAGCTTTAAACAATTCCATGGCTTACAAAGTAAGGGAAGGAGATAGAACCAGAAGGATATAAGCAGAGTGGTCTGGAGGGAACACAGGAACAGGGCACCTCAGGGAGCAGTAATGGCTGCCATCTGCATGGCGACTTCTAACCTCCTGTCTGTGCTTACAGGCATGGTCTTATTTAAGGCCCCTGTGACCCTCTGAGGGGGCACTATGGTATGCATTAATTCATCCAACATGTCCTGGGGTTCTACTCTGGACTAGGCATTTTATACATGAGGAAACTAAGGCTCAGAGAAGTTAGGAGATGTCCCTCACGGTAACACAGCCAGGTGGCCGAGCTGGAAGGGAGCCCAGGTGTTTTGGGCAAACTCCATTCTTCCCCACTGTCAGGCAAGTTGGACTGAGTTCAGAAGTAAGGAGACACATGGTCTACCTCTGGGAGGTGCGTGGGCAGGAGGAGTCAACAGCACTGGCCCCGAAGCCAGACTGCCTGGGCTTGAAGCCCTGCTCAGCTACTTACTTAGCTGGGAAGAGCAAGGCGAATGTTTTAACCTCAGTGCTTCAGTTGGCTGTCTGTAAAATGAATATTGGTAGGTAATATTGCACCTGTAAAATGAATAATTGGTAGGTGATATTGCAGCTACCTCATAGGGGTGTTGTGAGGATTAAATGAGGTAATATGTGCCAAATGCCCATAATAGAGCCTTGGCACAAGTGAATGTCACACAAACATGAGGCATTATTGTTTGTAAAGATGCTAGGCCATCCTTTGTGCTCTGTGAGGTCACTCACTTAAAGACAGAGTCATAAGATGTTGGCAGAGGCTTGGAGATCCCTCCTGTGATGGGAATAGCGGGGCCCAGCCATGGGAGGTGACTTGCTCAAGGTCGGCCGTTCCTGCAGACCATAGACCAGGCCCAGCTTTCTTGAGCCCGTTCTCCACGAGGATACGTGGCGTTGCTGCCTTCACCCCCGTGTATTTCATGATCCGAGGGTCCTAGGGGAGATACGGCGTGACAGGAGGTGATACCGACTTTGGGAGCAAATCCGGGAGAAAAGTTGGTGTCTTCTCTCTCAAGCTACCTTCCTGGAGAAGGGTGCGGTAAGCTTTCTGGAACCCGCAAGGAAGGTGGAGAAGGAGGGGGCTTGGAGGAATGGCAGCCAATCCTGAGTCTCCTGCCTTGCATCCCCCCTCAGAGCGCACCTCTGGGCTTGCACCCCGCGCCGTGGGAGAAGAGGGCGCGGGCCTGTGGCATGAGAGCACTTGCGGGGAGCCGCCTTTCCGCGACGCTTAGGGTCTGGCGCCACCGTGTGGCCGCGGGCCGAGGCGGCTTCCGCAGAGGGGATGGGAGGCCCTGCAGGAGGCGGCTGGCAGCTCAGCCTCAGAGGTCACCTAGGAGCTCTGGATTTTACACACAGGAAACTGAGATCCCGAGGGAGAGCACCGCTGGCCCAGGGGTTTGAGGGGACATGGCTTATACCTTCCTCCCACCCCACCCATCTGCCTCGTTGTTTCTTGACAGCTCCTTAGATCTTGAGGGAGACAGACACCAGGTAAAGCTAGGAGGAGGAGGAATCCTACAGCCTCCAGGACAGCAGCAGCCACGTGATCGCAGGAGCTGCCAGGATCCTCCTGCACGAGAGGCAGGGGCTTTGCACGTGTTGTGGGGGACAAGCAAGGTCATGGGGTCAGGCCTGGGTTCTGGTCCCGTCCAGGCCCCACAGCACTGAGTGACTGAGGTGGCAGTGGCTTGCGTTCTGGCACCGGGGCCCTCCACTATAAAGTGGGGGTTGGACTAGACCAGTGTTCAGACCTAATTATATTGCACACCAGTACCCGACTATGTTGTCTACTGGGGACCCAAGGACTTAAGAGTAGCAGAGGAGGGGCTGAGCCGGGAGCAGCTGCAAAGGATGAGCATTTGCGTTGAGGCCTGGCTATCAGGAACTCCTGGGCGGGGCTGTGATCAGTCCCTACTGCAGTCCCGGAGGTGCCTGTGCGGGTGACCCAGGAGGCACCATGCTGTCCAAATGGTTTTGCCTGGACCCTGGTGCCCTCTAGGCCCCAGCGTCTGCTTGCTAATTGGCTCAGGGAGAAGCATCAAGATTGGCTCCTCCTGGCAGGCATCCCAGTTGAATTGGCGTATTCTGGGCTCGTTGTTTTCCTTTGCCCTGGCCTTGGTGGGCAGAGGGGCCTGTGGCTTGGGGAGAATGTGGCGTGGAGGGGTAGAACTGGTGCTCCCTTTCCCTGGTAGGGCAAACCTGGGTGAACCTGAGCGCTGTCATCACTGACCTGGGACCCAGATGGATAGGGTTAGTGCTGCCATATAACCATTCCTCCAGCTGCTGGGCCACCTGTGAGGCTAGATGAAGCATAGTCCATAGTCTGAGTACCCCTGAGACCATTAGGTTTGTGGTCTGGGGCCTGGAGTGATCTATGGCTCATGGCTTGTGTGCTGCAGTTGCCACCTGTTGAGAGAGCCGGGTTTGGGTCACAGGGAGCAGCTCTGATATGGGAGACCCACTTCACTGAGGCTCCACTCAGCACACGGCTCTCCTAGACATGGGTGTCAAAGCTCCAGGCATGCAGCCCTGCCTCGGTGCTTCAGCTGGAGCGTTCGTATCCCCTGCTGCCCTGCCTCCCCGCACTGCCATCACGGTTGATCAGCCTGGCCCTTCTATCACCCTCCATCAGGGGCTCACCCTCAGCCCCTCCCAAACTACCGATGATGACATGTGCTTCCGGGAACCTCCCTACACACAGTTCTTACTGCCATCGCCTCTTCCAGGCAGTCCTCTCCTTCAGACCCCCAAATTTGATCCTCCTCCCCTCACCTTTGCTTTCACCTTCAGCTCCCTCCTACTTCTCTCTCTGTCTCTCTGTGTGTGTCTGTCTCACTGTCTATCTCTATGTCTCTGCCTCTATCTCTCTGGGTCTCTCCCTCCCCCTCTCGTAGTGACTGTGAGCTCTGAGACTAGGTGCAACTTCCCCCTTCCTCTTTCTGAGCCTCTTCCCTGGTTCCTTGATTTTGGGAACTCACAGGCAGGGGCCCAGAGCAAGGCAACGCCTTGTGGAAATGCCACAGTCAGCAGGTGGCAGAACCTGGAACAGAACCAGAATTTGGTGGTTTATTTCATGCTAGAGCCTCAGTTTCCCCATGTGTTGAATGGTGATAACCAGACCTGACTCACAAGGTGGGCCAGGGACCCCAAGAGATTATATACCTGGAAGGACCTGGCCCGGGGGCCCTGGTGCCCCAACCTTCCTCCCATGTCTCTCCCTGATGGAGCCGTCATTGCAATGCCAGCCTCACTCTGGTTCTCAGTAAGATTGCATCTCTGCTCACCACACGGGGTAGGTCTGGAGAGAAATGAGGTGTCCATTGCAGCTTCCCTGGCTGGGTCCCTTCAGGATCCAGGCCCCCAAAGGCCCTTAGGAATCTAGAGAGAAGCCGGGCACTCCTCATCAGGTGGTGAGCGGGGCTTACTGCGCCTGGCATGTGTGTTTGAAGTCACCCTTGTGGCTTAGTAGCGGCGTGAAGAATGGATTGTTCTGGGGTAAGAGTAGACAGTGGAGGACCATTGAGGAGACTCTGGCATCCCTCCAGGCAAGAGGGGCAGTGGCTGGAGCCGGCTGGCGGTGTGGCAGTGAGAGAACAGACCATCCAGCAGCCCTGAGTGTGTTCTTGGTAATACCCGGGGCCCGCTGGGCGT
This sequence comes from Hylobates moloch, assembly GCF_009828535.3. Taxonomy (NCBI): domain Eukaryota; kingdom Metazoa; phylum Chordata; class Mammalia; order Primates; family Hylobatidae; genus Hylobates; species Hylobates moloch. The sequence continues at coordinate 118,546,976 of NW_026652283.1, forward strand.
GGATAGGGCGTCAGCCGTGCACTGCATCTTTACGAGTCAGGCTCGGCATTTCAAAGGGCTTAGTAGTGGGTCCTAGAACGTCCATCCCAGAGGACAGTCAAGGACAGGCGTGTGGTTCTCTCCCACTGCCGCTGGCAGCCCGTTTACAGTTCCTGTTTTTGATCCTGACTGGGCCCACAGAGCTGTGCACTGTGGCCCCTGCTTCTAGGTGAGCCCTGTCCACACCCTCTACCCTGGCCCAGACTTGGAGCCTGTTGGCTGAGTTTGGATGGTGCCTTGAGTCCTTCTCTTGCCTTGGAGACACAGTTCCAGAGAGTTCTGGTGAAAAGGAGGCTGGGGTTATTATACCACCTGGGGGGATGCCCACTGTGCATATCATCTCACTAATCTTCCCATGCACCCTGCGATGCTCTCATTCTGTCCCCATATGAAAGATGAGCGACAAGGACACAGAGCTGGAATAACTAGTTCAAGATCCCCCACTTAGCAAGTGATGAGTCGGGCCTGCTTGACCTGTGAGCCTTGCTCTTCCCCCTACCTACTGCCTCGGCCCCTCAGCCCTCCCACACAGAGCCTGGGAATGGTCCTGAGCGGGCGGGCAGCAGATCTGCACCTGTGTCCTGGGCCCTGCTGGGATGGAGACTCCATGGCAGGCCCTGGGTTCCCCTGATGTCCAGGGAGGGTGTCCAGTGGCCTGGCTGTGATCCCTAGTTGTTCCACTATCCAGCGACAGGAGCCTGTGCAGTGGGGGTGACCTTTCTGAGCCCGTGCTCTTTCCTGTCTGTAACATGAGAGAACCATACCCTCCTACTTACCACCTGGGCATGGCCAGCCGGCGAATGGCACATAGTAGGAGCTTCACAAATGTTCACCCGCTTCCCTTCCTTTCCTCCTCCGGAACAACAGAGGTAATACCCTTGCTGGATTGTTTCGCCCCGGGGGCCTGAACCTGAAAGCCCACCCATGTCCCGGAGCTCACCTGAGATGCCTACCTGCAGGCCCTGGGAGGGCAGCTGGCCCCACAGTCTTATCTTCCAGATGAGCAAATGGGAGACCAGGAGGAGGAGGACCTGCCTAGGGCACCACGAGGGGTCAAATCCTTTCCTGCCCTGCCCTGCCCCTCCCCCAGGCCTCAGCATCATGTCCTTTTGCCGGGAGCCCCCCAGAGCCCCGTCCAAGCCTCTGGGAACTTCAGAGCACAGGCTGTGGGGGGGATGCTGAGTCTCTTGGTTTTAGGGGGATGCCAAGGGTCCTCTGGAACCCCCGCACCCACCCATGCTCTCTGTGTTCTCCCCATCTCTCTGGGCAGGTATATCCGCACCATGTACCTGGGGATTCAGAGCCAGCGGCGGAAGGAACACCAGCGACGCTTCTACTGGGCTATGATGTACGAATATGCAGACGTCAACATGCTGCGCCTCCTGGAGACCTTCCTGGAGAGCGCGCCCCAACTGGTGCTACAGCTCTGCATCATGATCCAGAAGAACCGCGCCGAGACCCTGCCCTGTGAGTGCCCGCCGGCCGCGCCCCGCCACCCCGGCCTGCCCTCTGCCTGGGGACCACGGCCGCCTCCCACACACTTCGTGCCTGGCGCGCTCTGTGGGCATTGCCCATCCTGCCCTGAGTCCCCAGGACGCCCGGCCCCCAGTGCAGCACTGACGGGGCCCACACCACACTCAAGAGCAGCACAGGCATGTCCTGAATGTATATGCGCTGGTTTGGCACCTCCAGGCCCCTTCGTTCATGTGAGCAGAGCAGAGCCAACCGGGTAGAGGGCTCTGGGTCTCCCCATCAGGGGCAGTGGCCCCTGTCCTTGGGTGCTGACCTGAGCCAGGCATTTGTACATCTATGGGAGGGGGAGCCGCAGACCAGAGATAGCGCGGGACCCCGAGGGGCCGTCATGTTGGGCACCACTAATGGTTTCAGACCCTTTAAACTGTGGTGCTCTTGCTTGAAACCAAGCTCATGTGTAAGCCCAATTTGTAAAGCAGCTTAAGTAGTTCTGTTCAAGTTCCAGCAGGGGAGAGGGACCAGGAGGAGGAGGAGCTGGAAGCGGCAACACATGGGGTGACGTTTGAAGGGATGTCATGGGCAAGAAGTATCATCCCAAAGTGTAGAAGTTGCAGGGAGACGCTTATCCATTCAACAAGTCAGAGACAGTCCGTGGAGCCATGCATGAACTGTCTTGGGAGGTATTGAGTTTATCATCACTAGGAGTATTCAAGGCAAGAAGTTGCTGAAGAGACTCAGCCCAGAAGTTCCTGACTGCAGAGTGCTCAGTGAGCGTGTGTAATCGGGGTAGCCAGGGAGCCATGGGCAGGGGTCTGCTGTCCGTACCCCAGCTCTCCCTGGCCAGCAGGACCTCCTGGTCTCTTGGATTCTCACCTCCAGACCCCGCAGGTCCTCTTGGTGCCCCAGCAGGCCCTCCGTGTCACCACATTCACGGACACCCACACAGACCTCCTCACCAATGTGGTCTGGCAAGAACAGCCACACTGCCCCAGGCCTTTCTCTGAACAGATGTGTCTCCTTACTTTTTCCAAGCTGGCCCTCTGTAGGCTCCAATCCCGTTAGGTACTTACGCAAAAAGGGGATTTAATCTTCAAAACCCAGTGGAAGACTGAGCTGTTCAGACTGGTAGCTTGCTGGTGGCATTCAAAGCCTGGGGACCTGGTTATGAACCCAGCTGTGCTGCTGACAGGCTCACCTGTCCTATACAAACTCAGCTCAGGTGAAGCCTCATGTCCCATCTACTGAACCAGAACAGCCCTCAGTGGAGGCTGCCTGGTGGAAAAAGGGGCCCCAGGGTATCTGTCCATCCCACAAAGTGCTGGCTGCAGTCCTGCTGGTCCATCACAGAAGCAAGGAAAAGGGGGCATGTGACCCTTGGACTGGACACGGGAAAGGCAGGCCTGAGACCCACACTGAGCTGATGGGCCAGTTCCGCCCTTTGACAAGGCTTCAGGAAGCATGAGCTGCATGCTCAAGGCAGCCACATCCTCTGTCTTCTGGGCACCCACAGAAGCAGGAGGGGTATGGGGATCTTCAGCAGGTGCTGCCAGTGGGGTGACACCAGCAAACATCTGCCCTTGGGCATCTGCAGTCCTCACTGTCAGGAAGAGGCCCCACGTGGCCCAGGGGCTCCAGCTTCTTGGAGTGACAGCCCAGCTGGTGCCTACAGGACCAGCAACCGTGGCCTGGAGAGGAGAGCTGGAAGGAGCCAACTTGATGTCCGGCTCCAGCTGGGACATGTGGAAGCTAAGCAAGAAGCCCCGTGGAGGATGGCAGGGCTGACCGCTCATCCGATCCCTCCCTTCTTATCTTGGACACACCCACATGCACACATGCTCTCTGATGGGCACTGAGAAGAGCATGCGAACACAGGGAAACCTTGCTGATGCTCCATCTTCAGGATGCCTGAGGACCCAGGCGTCCTCATGGCAAGCATGTATGCTTGGCAATGAACTGGTGTGATTGGCTGCCCACAGCTGCGGCCATGGGAGTCCCTGCCTCACAGGATCTCTGCGAAAACACATGGTGTGATCATGGACAACATGCAGCAGTTTGAACAACATCATTTGTTCTCAGCGCCAAGAGACTCACATGATGATTGATTTTGGAGCAAGACCAGCATCATAGGGATGTCTGTGAAATGCGCATTCTTGCTCTACAAACCTAACCATAAAGGAGCTCTGTGGAAGTGAGCACTGACCCTGGGTAGCAGCTCCTGGTGCCAGGATGAGCTGCCGACTGGCAGGGCAATGTCTGGTTCCCTGGTGAGGCCTCCATATCCAACCTGCCCTCAGATCCCAGGGCTGCTGCCCTGCAGCCCCGAGCAACAGTGCTCTCATGGGCAGATTTGCTGGCACTGGAGAGGGACACCTTTCTCTCTCTTCTGAGTCCTTCTATTTCTCAAAACGAACTCAGCTGCTGTCTGAGACTTCAGCTTAGCCCATTTGTGCTGCTATAACAAAATGCCTGAGAGTGAATAATTTATAAAGAGCAGAGATTTATTTTCTCCCAGTTCTGGAGGCTGGGAAGTCCAAGGTCAGCTGCCTAATGAGGGCTGCATCCCCTGGAAGGGAAGAACAGTGTATTCTTACATGGCAGAGGGCAGAAGGACAAGCTAGCTGCATGCTGTATGAAGCCTCTTTTATAAGGCCCTCAATCCCATTCACAAGAGAGGAGTCCTTATGGCCTGGTCACTTCTCAAAGGTCCCACCTCCTAATCCTATCACACTGGCAACATCTGAGCTTTGGAGGGGACACCTTCAAACCATAGCAGACTCTACTTATTTAAACTGCCTTTTGCTGTTTCAATTTCAAATCTTCCCTACTCTGTACCACCAGGGCTGCCAAGTTATACCTCCGCTCATCTTTTCCTCTTCCAACCTTTGGCCAGATCTTGACACCCCAAACAGATAGGGCAGGTAGCAGCGTGGTGCACAGGTGGGCTCCTGATGGGGTATTTGAAATCCAAGGACCTGGTCACCACTTATACCCTCTTGTGATTTTGGACCTTCATCTTTTCACAATCCCATTTTCTCTTTAGTATACTGGAAGAAAGAAGAATAATACCTAATTTTCAGTGGGGATGCAATGATAAAATGCACAAGAGAGCACTTTGTAAGCTTTCAAACTCCACGGGCACATAAGGGGCTGTCTTTATCATTTCCAGGGCCAGGTGGAGTCATCCTTTTATAGGGCTCTGACGGCCACCTCTCCATCCTCGTGATACCACCCACCATGGGCCAGACCTGCGGGGGATGGGTTTGCAAAGACACCTATCCTTCAGGAGTTTGTGGGCTGGCATGGGCCAGGTCCTAGGGAGATTTCTCCCCCTTTCTGGCCTTCTGGATCATCTGTGTCCCAGCCTCCTTGTTATACCTGTCTTTTCTATAATAGTTTCTCAGATTATAAACAGAAAGGGCTGGGCACCAAATCCCTGGAGAGGAAAGCCAGTGGGGATTCCCAAGGGGCAATGGATGTTGCTTCCTAAATGTCCTCTAATGTGGGAGCCCACTGGGGCCAGAGTCTGTGCAAGGCCAGGGGCCACTTGGACATGCTGCCAAGAGCAGACCCCTTGGAAAAGGAGTCGAGAGTGACCCAGTGTCATTCTGCTCTTGGGCCTTCACCCCAGGGAAGCCCCTCCTGGCTCCTCCTCCCTGCAATCCCCTGTTTTTGTGCTGGAAACTGGGAGATCCAGTGAGCATTTCCCCAGGTTGGTTTGGAATGTGGAATGGGTGTTTCTCAATACAACCTTTTGTGGTTAAATATATTTGGGACCTGTTGGACTAAACAAAGGCCAGTGGCCATCCTTGTCATTGGGTTGTGGATCTCTAAGCCAAGGATGAGGCTATAGCATTAGCTGGGTTTATGGGAAGGAAGGACACTAGTCATCACTGAGCACAGACTGCCTGTAAAGGGCTTGGCATTTCTCTCTTACTTAACTTCTAGAGTTGTGTTCTCATCACCAGACAATTTTGTTATGCTAGTAGATGCCATTCCAATCTTTTTAAGCTGCAGGAAATGTACAAGCTTTAAAGAAAATGAGTTTAATCATCACAAATTGGAAGAGGGGAGAGAAAATTTGTGGACTTGGAACGGACCTGTTGGTGGCATGGCCTCTCCCAGTCACATGGGTGCCTGGAGGGTCTCAGCGTGGAAAGCTGGGGTGACTCCCACCCCAGCTTGACAGCTGTTTGACATTAGTCAAGTTACTGAGCGTGTCTGTTCCTCATTTTTCTCATTTCTAAAATGGGGATAATGCTAGTACCTATCATAGAGAGTTGTTATGAGCGTGAAACATCCTGACAAATGTGAAGTGCCTTGTAGGATGTCTGGCTATTTTCTTGGTGGTGGTAGTGGTGCTTTTATTGTAGATGTACCTTCTGAATTCACCTTCAGGCTTTACTGGTGAGACCTGTGGCTCACAGACCTTGCTTTGGTGGGCTTTATAATGACTCCTGTCCACTGTATACCATTAGGGCTAGTAGATGGTTGGAAAGATCACTGTGACTACCACTTTAATGGTTGAGTTTTGCGTGGATTTGCCAATGCCAGTCTCTCCCTCCTTTGCCATCTCTCCACCCTCTGTTTCTTTCCAATCACTGGGCTAAGAGAACAATATTCAGCCTGCAAGACACCCTTATATCCAGTTTCCCCAGAAATACAGACTCAAGGGAAATAATAGTAATATATCATACAATTATTATGCTGGAGTCATTTGGACATTTCTGCAGGGTCTTCCTTAAGCCTGATGTCTTGAAAGTTTAAGTAAACAGAAGAACAAAGAAATGACGGGAGCACATAATTCTGACATGTCACATTTATGCCGGTGGTGAGTCTTGTGTCTGCTAAGGCTCCGCTCTTGTTCTGGGTTCTGACAGGGTTGGAAAAGCAGTCCAGTGCAGTAGGAAAAGTCAGACAGGGCTGCATGCAGATTCCAGCTCCGCCATGTATTGACCTTATGGCACTGGGCAAGTTACTTTCCTAAGTTTCCTCATCTGTAAATTAGGAATAACAAGTACTTTTTGGGTTGTTGCAACGGTCTAATGAGCTCCACATCCACCTCCACAGTGCATCGCCTGGCATATTCTGGGTACATGATACACTCTGCCACTCAGCAAAGATGTGTTATCCAGGAGCCATGCTATGTGTGGAGGAACAATGGGGAGCATAACAGGCATAATCCATGCTCTCATGAATTTCCCATTCTGTCTGGGGACACAGCACAAAAACAATTAGACAACATGTGATGGTAAGTGTATTGAAGCAGACAACTGGGTGGGGTTGGAGAAAGCCTCCTTTAGGCAGGGGGTCAGGAAAAGCCCCTCCAGAGAGCTGCCAGTTAAGCTGAGTACAAATGATGAGCAGGAACCAACTTGGGAAGAAAAGAGACAGACTTCTGGGCAATGGGAGTAGCTTGCACAAAGGCCCTGAGGGAAGGAAACCCTGACTTGTTCCAAAAAGCGAAAGGACCCAGCATGACTGGAGCTTGGCAGTTAGAGTGAGAGAGGATGGAGAGAAGGGCAGGGCCCCAATTGGGAAGAGCCTAGGGGACCCTAGGAGCTTGGATTTATTCCAAGGGCAGTGGGAGGGGCTGCAGAGGAAAAGCACACGGCCAGGCTTGCTTTTGAAGAAGGTCCCTTTTCTGTTACACAGGGAGGGAAGCAAGGGCTGAGCTAGGAGCACCTGTTGGAGGCTGTGGTGGGCCAGGTGTGAGGTTATGGGATGGAGAGTGTTTGGGGAAGGATGCAATGGACAGATTTGAGGTCTGTTCTGGAGCACGAGCCAACAGGATGCAATAGGGCTACTGGGGGTGGTAATAGAGAGGTGGTGGTTTCTCACTGGATAGGTTGGGAGGAAGGTCAATGGGGAAGCAGGGGTTAGGGGATGGATGAAGAGTGATGGCTCTGTCCTCCTCCCTCCTTTGGGGATTCTCCGGTGGTTCTGCATAAACATAGGTGCCATGCACAACGCCTCAAGCTTGGAAGTGGTGGAGCTGGGATCTCTACCTGGAGAGTCCTCCTCTAAAGCCTGTGCCCATAAGCAAGAATGGCTGTGGCTGAGTCTGGAGGAGACAGATAGATTTGTGTGGATTCTGCAGGAACTGGCCACCGCTGCCGGGATGGAGCGGAGGGTGGCATGTGCCGTGGCCTAGCTGAGCATGGATGTGGACTGTCAGCTCCCGCACACATGTGCATGCCCCAGATGCCATCACACTGACATGGTCAGAAGGCGATGTTTCTGCCTCTTGCCCCCAAAGTCTCTGCCCAGAACTTGGGTTTTTGCAAATGTCCTGAGTCTTCTAGAGCCTCTTAGGTGAGCCTCTTCCAAGTACTCAGGGGGAAGCCTCACTGTCTTACTATGGAGCTAAGTGTGGCGTGGCCGGGAGGCAAGGGGATAGGTCTGGGACAAGGACCCTCCAGCTCCCCAGGACCCTGATAGTGAGAAAGACACATATGCGCTCACCGCCCTTTGCCTAGCCTTTCCTTGGAGATCATTCATATCCTGACCCAAAGATCAAAAGAGCTTATCCAGACAAAGACTTTAGGACCGGAAGGGTGGCTCTGGAGGAGATGGATGTGGGATGATACTGTTATCATTTTGGCCCCAAAACCTTGGAAGACCCCGAGATTCTTGATAGATAACAAGATTCTAGCATCTTCTAAGGCTGCCTGTCTACCTGTCTCCCCACACATAAAAGCACAAAATCTTTGTGCTAGAAACAAGCATTTGAGAAAATGTGTAGTTCAACCCTTTCCTTTTACAGATGAGGAAGTTGAAGCCTAGAGAGATCAAGGGACTAGTCCAAGGTAACGGACTCAGTTAGTGAGAGGTTCACGATGAAAACCCAGTGCCCTAGATTTCCAGTATGGTGCATGTTTCTCTGGTCTCCTTAGATCTCTCTGGCCCTGAAAAATCAGGGCACCCCAGGAACTCTCAGAGGAAACCCCAGGTGCCCTCAGATATCCTCTGAGCCATTGTGTGGCTCCTCAGACTCTAACTCAGCAGGGGGCAAGACTGGGCCTCCCCAGGTGGGATCAGACTTGTGCTGGGGCTGGAACCTAGAGTGACCTCTGACCCCAGAATGTGGCCAGCTGGTCCCATGTAGACCATTCCTGCTCAGGGGACACACATTGGGAAGATACTTCTTCCTAGAGCAAGGAATTCTCTCAGAGATTATCAAAAGCAGACTGGACATGTTGCGTAGAGTCGCATGGTCCCACTCCACCATGCAGCACTTGGCAGGAGCTCCTGGGAGTGGAGGTCAGGGAGACGCTGCCCATCAGGCCATGCAGCCCCCCTCCGCATTTAACACAGGGAAGCCGAAGCACAGAGAGGGAAGGAAGTTGCCCAAGTCACACGGCAAAGAAGGTAATTAGAAAAGCCTCCTATACTCCTTGCCAGCCTGGGCCTGCAGTTGAGCAGGTCACACAGCACCTAGAAGATGTGGTCCAAATGCCATGCCTCTCCCAGAGGGTTCCCTGCTCCCCACCTAGACATCCATAACCACAAATACCAGCACCAAATTTGTGCCAAAAAAAAAAAAGCATCTTTGCTAAGACAGGGAAGCATGAGAAAATTATAAACCCCGCATATAAACACTGGTTTTCCTTTAAACAAACCTGGAGCTCTAAGATACAATTAGGGATCTTGCTTTGTGTCTCTCAGTGCTAACTTCCTTGCTGAGATTCGTAAAGAATGGGAAAGATCTTTTGGAGATCATTTAGCCGTGGTCTTTCCTGCAGCTGGAAGCTCTCACGAGGTCTAAGGTTCTTGATGGCCTCTGACGTGAATGTCTAATAATTAAGGACGCCTGCTGCCTACAACTTACTGTGACTCCCCCAGTGCTCCTCTTCCTTAGGCCAGAGCTGAAATGGGCTTCAGGAGGCCCTTCTGTCTCCTCACATGTTTCTGGGACCCAGAGAAGATGAGATTGGAGAGATCGGAGCAGTCTCCCTTGCAGCAGCCTAGCTCAGCTGACTTGTGAGGGGGGCTGCTTAACCCAGATTCCCTGTGTGGGAAAGTGGGGGAGATCCCACACAAGAGCAGCTCCCTGGGCAAGACCCTGGGGCAGGCCAGGCTGTGGAAGCAGAGGGCTCCCTGCTGGCCTCCTGGGGAGCCCCTGGTGCCCAGTACAGAGGTCCCCCTCCTCTCTCCCCGCTGGCTGCCCTCAGACACTGGGAGCTCTCCCTTTGCTCAAGGCCTTTGTCTGGGCCACTCCTCTTTCTCAGGACACTGTCCTCCAGGTGTCTGTCAGCCTGGCCACCTCCCCTCCTGCACATCTTGGCCCCACCCTCAACTCAGTGGCGCCTTCGTGGTCTCCCTACTGAAGACCGATAGTGAGCTGCATAATAGCTGTTCACTGCACATGGCTCTGCCTCCCTTCCCTTCTCTCTTCCCTGCCTGCTCTCTGTGCACTCCGTTTTCTAATAGAGAAAATGTTTGCTTTGTTTATTGCCCGTCTCTCTACACGAAGCAGAAGCTCCACGAGGGCAGGGTCTTCTGTTTTGTTCATTGCTGTATCTGTCCCCAGCTCCTGGAACCGTGCTAGGCACATAGTAGGTGATTAGGGAAGTTATTGAATAAGTGAATCAATGTTCCACCTGCAGGAAATACTCAGGCTTCTGAACTTGCCAGTGTCAGAGCCGCCGCCGTGAAGCTACCTCGCTCACTTGCACTGGCTGAGGAAGGCTGGGCTCACGTCTCTCTGTTCCAGCATTTCACGTGCAAACATTTCCAAGTCCCAAGTTGCTACTTCATCTGCATTCACTGTCATGAAACCCACTGAATTTGCCTTTCTCCTGTTTATTTTTTTTTTTTTTTGCTGCTGCTTTAAGAACCCTCCCTCTCGCCATTGGTTGGTAGGGCGACGTCAGTGCAGGGCCTCAGAATGACAGGCGGGTTCAAGCCAGAGTGGTGCAGTGCGAGCATTCAAGTCTCTGTTTAAAATTCTTGCAAACTCTGTTTAACAGGGTAATGGTTTAATGTATTGTTTAACAAGAAGCTGTCTGGAGCTAGAGCAGGACTTGCTATAGACGCCAAGCAGATTCCAAATGGCATCTCCTCAAAATGAGAAGAGAAACACAGAGCTAGGGAAAGGCTATCCCTGGGGAAGTGGGAGAGGCCAAGCCCACGTCCTGGCGGGAGGCGGCAGGCAGGTCTGTGCTGCATCTCTCACCATCTCAGCTGTGGGTGAAGATGCGAGCCAGCCGGAGAAGGGGGTCAACAGGGAGTTTGTCCTCTTTCCCTTTATTTAACTGCTCTAGGCCAAGGCACAGCAATGCCATGAGCACCTTAAGGGGAGCTCGTGTGCTGGCAGATATATGGGCTGCAAGGGCTGAAAGCCCAGAGTGTTCCTTGGAGACGCCCGACCCCCAAGATCAGCACCGTGAGCCATGGAGGAGGGGCTCTGCTCAATTTGGGGTCCACCAGGCAGCGTGGAGCACTGGCAAGGGGCCAGGACATGGGAACTCCCTGCAACTCTGGACCAGGTGATTCATTATACAGCGTCGTTTGACGTAGTGGATTGGTTGTTTTGGGAACAAGTTTTACTTCTCCTTCCTAAGGAAATGGAACGGAAAATTCATGGCTCTGGTGCTGAGCTCAGATCCAATACCTCCACCTCACACAACCAAATCACTACCCCTTTCTGGGTGGCAGCTTCACCCTATTTTAACCAAGATCCCAAAGTTTGAAGTAATCACCTTTTGTGTCCTTGATTTAGAGAGGGTGTCAGCTAATGTCCCATATGAACAGGACTGGAAAGAGAGAAGAAAGTATTTTGATATAAGAAAAAAGAAATCTCCCCTAAAGAGAGACGTGGATGTCTTTCACTGTGGGGAGAGGAAAGAGAGGAGGCCATTCAACTGATCAACTGACCCAAATGATCCAACCGCTAAGAGTTGGGCCCCTCGGCCCTCGCTCCACCTGGGGACAGAAGCAGGCTTTACCCATAGAAGGGATACTTGGCCAGGGAGACAGAGCAGTGGAGCTGACACTTCCTGTGGGATGCTTTTCATCCTCACCAGGGAAGAAAAGAAGTAAGTGCTTGCTGGGTTGGAGCCAAAAAGAAAGGCACAGACATTTCTGCTTAACGGGAGCAGAGAAAAGCGAATCCGCCTTCTGAGTTGTTTGGATGTAGTCAGTCCGAGCTCTGGCTGGAAAAAGAGGTGAATGTGAAGCTCAAACACAGGCCTCTGGAAGGGCTTCTCATATAAAAGGAGCCTGTAAGTAAAGTTGAGAAAGAAGAAAACTAGCAAGGAAGTTTATGTTTATGTCCCTCTCACTTCGGGGGATGCACTACTCATCCCCAGTATATACTATATATACTCAGGAAGAGGCTGCGAAAGGGACACCGGAGTGACTCCCAGTGAGCTGTCCCACCCCCTGCCTTGCTAAGACAGGGAAGCATGGTTACGGGCAGTGATTACGGCGGTGGGCTTGGTAGGGCGCACTCTCTGAGCCTCACCTTTTTCATCTGGAAAGCTTACTCCCATAGACCCATTCAATCCTGAACCAGTCTGAGGTGTTAGGTTGGTTAGGCGGCCAAGAGGAGTTCCAGGGGTCTGGAATTTGCCCAAGGGCCACCCTGAGGCAAGATTTGGGCCCAGACCTGACCAAAGGAGAGTCCTGACTACATTCCCGGCCTCTTGCACCCCAGGCTGCCAGGCCCTGGTGCGAGTGCTGCTGGCTTCTGAAGCCTGTTATCTGCAACATAATCATGGGGCCGCCGTCGCAGGTCCTCCCGCCTCGTGTTGTTGCTGGGACCCCATCCTTTTCCTCACCCCTCACCCTCACCAGCAGTCACCAACGACTTTGGGTCCTTCTCTGCTTATCGGGAACCTCCACAACTTTCCTGTCACCTGGGAGAAAAGGTGCCTCCCTTGAACACCACGTGAAGCCCCTAGTGGGGGCCAAAGGGGCCTGGCTTTGCACACCTGCTCTGCATCGACGGCTGAGTGCACCCGGGCTGGTCCCTCCCCATCCCCGGGCTTCAGTGATCGTGTTGGTAAACACTGGTGATCTCTTCTATCGCAGAGGGGTGTTAGGAGGCAGAAGTGATGACATTTGCTCTTGGCAGAAAGGAAGCGCCCAATAGCGATGGCTGAGGGGTGCACGCGGCCTCCATCCTTATCAAGGCATTGGCTGAGTGAAGTGCTTTCACCTGGCAGGCTGTGTCTCCCAGGGCACTCACGGCTGAGTACCTGGCTAAGGGGCAGGGCAACGGTTAACCTCTGTGAGCCTCATTTTCACCTTATAAATTGAGAATAACCCTACCTGCGTAATCTTCTCACAGAGGACGCTGGGGACCCTGGCCAGGATCTGGGGGTACAGAGATGAAAAAGGCAGACAGATCTCTGTCTTGGGGCTTACATTTTAGTGGAGGCAGGCAATGAACAAGTATATGAACAATGTAATTTCAAATATATATTGAGTATAAATACAGAGACTATATGTATATATACACACACACACATACATACACAGAAAAGATGACATACATACACACTCTCTCTATATATATACTCTATATATGTAGATATGCTCACCCTCTTTCTCTCTCTGTCTATATATATGCACACACACGTATATATACATACACATACTCTCTCTTTCTCTATATATACTCACCCTCTCTATGTATATACACACACATACACACCCTCTCTGTCTCTTTCTCTCTCTCTATATATATATATACACTCACCTATCCTCTCATATATATATATACTCACTCTATATATATATGTATACTCACCCTCTCTCTATATATAACCACTCTCTCTCTCTTTCTATATGTATATATATACACACCCTCTCTTTATATATGTATGTACACACCGTCTCTCTCTGTATATATATACACGCACACACCCTCTCTCCCTCTCTCTCTTTATATACACACACACACACCATCCCTCTCTATATATACACATACCCTCTCTATATATACATATACTCTCTATATATACACCTCTCTCTAGCGCTTGCTCTCTCTCTATATATACACATATACACACACAGATATATATACTTACCCTCTCTATGTATACACATCCTTTCTCTGCATATATATGTGTGTATATATACTCACCCTCTCTTGCTGTCTCTCTCTATATATATATATTCTCTCTCTTTCTCCATATATATGTGTAAACTTACCCTCTCTCTCTACATATATGTATACAATCTCACCCTCCCTCTCTATATATACATATTCTGTCTATATATATATATATATACACGCCTTCTATATATACACACACATATACACACACCCTCCCTTTCTGTATGTACACATACTCACCCTCTGTATATATACATACATTGTCTCTATATATACACACCTTTTTATATATATATATACACATATATATACACACGCTTACCCTCTCTATATACACCCTCTCTTTCTCTCTCTATATATAGTGTATATATATACTCACCCTCTCTTTTTCTCTTTATAGATATATATATTCTACATATATATATTCTATAGATATATATTCTATAGATATATATATATATACGCCCTCTCTGTCTACATATATATGTACAATCTCACCCTCTCTATATATATATTATATATAGAAATTCTCTCTATATATTATATATAGATATTCTCTCTCTGCATATATATATACTCACCCCCTCTCTTTCTACACATATATATATATACAATCTCACCCCCTCTCTCTCTCCATATATATAATATATTCTCTCTCTCTCTATATATATATATATACTTATCCTCTCTCTATATATACATATTTTTATACAGTCTCACTCTCTGTATTTATATACATATTCTCTCTCTGACTATATATATATACTCACCCTCTCTCCCTCTACGCATATATATACAATCTCACCCTCTCTCTATATATATACACATATTCTCTCTCCCTCTCTCTACACACACACACACACACACACACACACACACACACACCCTCTCTCTATATGTATATATACTCAAAATCCATGTTTTTACCCACGGCTCACAAACAGTAAACTGAGGCTTGGAGAGAGTCAGTGCATTTGCCCAGGTCCACATGGCTGGACCCTGGCCAGCTGTTTGTATGGAACCCGTGTCCTTTCCAGAGCATCTCACTGCCTCTGTCAAAACACAGCCGCTTCTGGGAGCAACAGAGCATTGTGCCTGGTCGGCTGTTGCTCCTCAATGAGAATGGATTTCCTGGCACTCTCCAGGGACAGCAGATGGCCATCTCCACAGTTTGCTCCAGGCCAACCAGGATCCAGGCACCCTTGAGCCTTGTGCCATGCCAGCTGGGTGGCTGACGTTTGTTCTAGAATCTCTAAAGTTTGCCTTCATGCAGCTGGCTGTGAAGCTGGTATTTTGAGATCCCTGACAGAGTCTTAAAAAGAAGAGACTAGTGAAGCAGGGGGCTGGATTTAGCGTTCCTCCTCCTGGGCCCTTTAAACCCTGGTGTTTGACCTTGAAACTCCTTGAGGCAAGGTCTGGTACGTCCCTGTTATCCACCATATTCCCAGAGTGGCTGCCAGCCCCCAGCCAGTTGCTCAGAAGAGCCCAGGGTCCAGGAGAGCCACAGTGGCGTTTCTCACATGTTTGCTTTCCTGCAGCTGTAGAAGAAATGCATTTGGGACCAGTGCTGAAGATTGCGCTGGTGGCTCTTTCTTCAGGAACTACAGGTTCTTTAGGAACCAGTCATCCACTCTTTATCAGAGCTGGAGAGATGCTGTCCTCATGGCCTTCCCAAGGTCCCTGCATCTGTACCTCCGGGCCCGTTAGGATACCCACCGCTTCTCAGGGGGAATTATTTGGACGGTCTAAATGTTTAGTTATTAGGCACAGCCCAGTTCACTGATTTAATTGATATAGAACATTGAGGAAATACCCTATCGCAGTTTCAACCTCAGCGTGATTATATTTGGGGCCAAGTCATTCTTTGTTGTAAGGGGCTTTCCAGAGCATTGCAGTATTTAGCAGTATCCCTGGCCTCTACCTGCCAGATGCCAGCAGCACCTGCACCCCGAGTTGTGACAATCAAAAATGTCTCCAGACGTCGACAGATGTCCCCTAGGGGCCAAAATCACCCGGGTTAAGAATCAATGCATTGCTGTTAAATGGGTGCTTCTGGGTGTTGTAAACTGAACAAGGTCCCCCCAGCCCCCGAGATGTGAAAACCTAGAATAAAAAGACTTGCTTAATACAGTAACCTTAAGCAAATTCTTTTACCTCCCTGAGCCTCAATTCCTTCCTCTGAAAAATAGGGACACTGACAGGCATTCTCATGGGATTATTGTCCCATTAAATTCAATGAAATAACATATCCACAGAGTCTGGCATACATAATGTCTGAC
This sequence comes from Hylobates moloch, assembly GCF_009828535.3. Lineage (NCBI taxonomy): Eukaryota > Metazoa > Chordata > Mammalia > Primates > Hylobatidae > Hylobates > Hylobates moloch. Next base: position 118,562,831 of record NW_026652283.1, read on the forward strand.
GCACTGAAACATTCAGTAAATGTGAATTCCTTTTCTTCCCTGTCTTTAACCCCAAGGTTTTCTTCCTAAAAATGACAAAGGCATAAATTAATGCTCCCAGGGAACATCCCTTTCCCGTGTTTGGAGAGCATTGTGGGAGATCATGGCGGCTAGCAACGTGGGTTATGATCCCTTCCCTTGTTTGCCTACTGAAGAATCCAAGAATAGCTGTGGACTCATTCATGAGAAAAATACCCACACAGTTTTGCATGTAATTCCAGAAGTACCAAACCAAATCCCTGCTCTGCCCTTAGGGAGCTAGCATTCACTATGGAACATAGTAGAAATAAAAAACCAAAAGTAAGAGAAAAGTTCATCAAGATGGTGCAAAATGCTATGGTGGAAAAAAAGCAAGAAGGCAGGAGGGAGTCTTGAGGGGTATCTTAGTCCATTTTTTACTGCTATAATACAGACTGGGTAATTTATAAAGAATAGAAGCATATTTGGTTCATGGTTTTGGAAGCTGAGAAGCTGAAGATTGAGAAGCTGCATCTGGTGAGAGCCTCTTTGCTGTGTCTTAACATAGCAAGAGTGGGGAGAGAAAGAGAGAGACAGAGCTCAGGCCAAATTTTTTTTTTTTTTTTTTTTTTTTTTTTTTTTTTTTTTTGAGACAGAGTCTTGCTCTGTCATCCGGGCTGGAGTGCAGTGGTGCAATCTCAGTTCACTGCAACCTCCACCCCACCGGTTCAAACAATTCTCCTGCCTCAGCCTCCCAAGTAGCCAGGACTACAGGTGCGTGCCACCACACCCGGCTAAATTTTTGTATTTTTAGTAGAGATGGGGTTTCACCATGTTGGCTAGGCTAGTCTCAAACTCCTGACCTCAAGTGATCTGCCCACCTCGGCCTCCCAAAGTTCTGGGATTACAGGCATGAGCCACCGTGCGCAGTCCAAACTACTTTTTAAGTCAGGAACCCACTCCCTGGATAACCAACCCACTTCTGTGTTAACTGCATCAATCCATTCAGGAGGCAGAGCCCTCATGGCCTAACCACCTCTTGAAGGCCCCACCTCCTAAAACAATGCTGTAATGGTGATTCAGTTCCCACCATACGAATTTTTGGGGGACACATTCAAACCATGGCAGGGAGTTGCAGTTTTAAGTGTGGTGGTCGGGGAGGGCCTGGCTGAGAAGCTGATCATTGCATCTTGATTAGCTTCATTGTACCCCAGCCCACTGGGGTACAATGCCATAGAAGTTAGGTGAGCATGCAAATGTCAGGATATGGCTGAGAAGGTGACATTTGTGTAACAATGTAGGGATACTGGAGGAAGACCATTCCAGGCAGAGGAACTAGCAAGTGCGGCTGGAGCATGTCTGAGGGGCCAGCAGGAGAGGACCCCCGGGAGGGCAAAGGGGACTTGACAGGTTGGTTTTAAGAACAGCTTACCCATTGGAGGCAGAGACTCCTGGGAGGGGGAAGCAGGCTGGTTCCATGGGTGACTCCATATGTATATATGGCAGGGCAGCCCTGCTGGCCCTTCTAAGGACTGTAGCCTTTACCTGGGGTGACTTAGCACATCAGTGAGGAGAGGCTGGCCATGCTGCAGCGTAAAATACCTACATAGTTCCAGTGACCTTAAGCATTTTCGATTTAGTTCATGCTCATTGCTTGTGAGTCAAGGGTCCCTGTGGAGCAGCCTCTTCCTGGAGCATGGCTGAGCATGCTCTTCTGCCCGGCAGGGCCACACATCCCTTCTGCTCATGTGCTTGGCCAGAGCAAGTCTCAGCCACACCTCAGTCCAGCAGGGTGGGCGTGTACATCCTCCCACGCAAAAGGCGTTGAAAATCACTGACCCCTGATGGTCCACCAGGCACTGGAAGCCACGTGGAGGGAAACATTGTAGCTTAATCATGTTGGCTGCTGTAGTGTGGATAGAGTGTTGGGAGGAGGGCAGATGCAGAAAGGCCTGTTAGGAGGCCATTCCAGCAATTCAGGCAAGAGAGGTGGAACAGAAGTGTCGTCAGCTTTGCAGTGGCTTGAACGCTCAGGCAGGGCCTCCCCGGGGTGGGTCCTCAGCTGTGTAGACCCACAAATTTGACTTTGTCAGTGCTCACAGAGATGATCAGAGGGCTGACATGTGATAACCAAATTAATAAAAAACTGGTGTATAAGCCTCAATGATAATTCTTTAATTTGTGGTTGAGGATGGAGAGAGATCTTTCCCAGTGGTTCAAAAAATAATCTGAGTTTTGGATTCAGACAAGCCTGTATTCAAATTGTAGTTCTATAACTTTTTAACTGCTTCATGTGGGAAAGTTACTTAATTAGCCTGTGAGCCTCAGTCTCTTCATTCTGAAATCAGTCTGCTGCTGCTGATAGCATGGTAAGGAGGAACAATTAAGTTAACATAACAATTGAATTATGCGCAGTGCCTAGCACAGAGTCTGGATCAAGGTGGCTGTTCAGTAGACAGAAGATATGACTGTTACTGAACTTACTAGAAACTAGCAGAAGACATGGTATGCATGAAGTCAGAGGCGAAAAAAGAGATCTTTCATAGAAACCATGGTAAGATCTGATATTCTTTCTCCCTTGGCCACTCACTTACGTTAAAGAGCTTTTTGTCCAGCCAGAGGATGGTGTGGTCGCTCAAATTTTGGCTTTCCTGAGATATCCAAATCCTCCTTTTTTACGTTGACACCAGATCACTTCGATTAGTCTTGGGTTTTTCCTGATCTCCTCGGCCACATGTATGTCAGTCCTGAGGGCTAGGGCCACAAATGTGATTGCCGTTTTCTTCTCTTTGACCTTTCTTCTTCTTTTTCTTTTTTTTTTTTTTTTTTTTTTCTGAGATGGAGTCTTGCTCTGTTGCCAGGCTGGAGTGCAGTGGCGTGATCTTGGCTCACTGCAACCTCCACCTCCCAGGTTCAAGTGATTCCCCTGTCTCAGCCTCCAGAGTAGCTGGGACTACAGGCACCCACGACCACACTCAGCTAATTGTGTTTTTGTATTTTAGTAGAGACAGGGTTTCACCATGTTGGCCAGTGTAGAATGATCTCAATCTCTTGACCTTGTGATCCACCTGCCTCGGCCTCCAAAAGGGCTGGGATTACAGGCATGAGCCACCGCACCTGGCTTTTTTGACCCTTCTTAAGGGTCCATCTGGAGATGTCAGAGGTGCATTAAAGTGACCCCTTGTGGAAACCTCACATCTGGATCACACCCTCTTCAAGTACAGAAATGTAATGAAAATGAGTATGTCAGTGCTTATGAAAGACTGTGCACAAAGCAACCCGTTAGACCTGAGATTATTTGCCTTTAAAATGGCAAAACTGCAATTACTTTTCACCAGTGTAATATTTCCTGTGTACATATTTTCAGCAAAAGTTTTAAAAGAAGATTGCTTTTTTTGTTACTTTCTCATTAGCACTAAGGAATTTAATTCTGACTGATAACCAGGTAGTGCCCTGCATGTGAAGACCACATCTAGAAGTACAGCATTGAATGTAGAGTAGGCATTGAATTTGGAGACAGGCCCTTCTAATTTGCATAGACATCCACCAAGCTTTTCAAGAAGGATGGCTGATCCTGACCGGTGGTGTGCTGTTAAATGTTTAACAACCAACATTTAGCAGGATTTGGTGGAGCTCTGATTTGTACCATTTGCCAATTGCTGTGGTGTAAATACTCCCACCATGCCAATTTCAAGCCTGCAACATGACATCAGCCAGCCTACAGTTTAACAATTGGCCAGCTCCAGCACGTGCAGATCCAGATTCTGGGGAGTGAAACAGTCTCGGGTTTCAGTATGAGGTTTCTTGCTTACTAGTTGTGTGGCCTTGGGCAGGTTATTTAATGGCTTTGAGCTTGGCTCATAGAAGGCATCAGGATGCTTGTTTTCTTCCCTCTTCGTTGCCCAAATAAGAAAGCACCTTTGTCACATCACTCCCTTGCCTTGTCTCCTGTGGGAAGGTGAGGACGGGAGATAGTGGGTTGTGCTTAGAGAGGCGGTGGACAGAGCTGCCTTATCCTTTTCTGGGAACATTTCCAAGAAGAGACTGGACTTTTTTTAAATGTAGAAAGACAGAGGGAAGTTTGACAGATGGAGGGGGAAGAATTGCTGTCTAAAAGGAACTCGTCGTGGGGAAAAATACAAAATAGGAATTTGAAGAGCAGATGGTGGAGATCCCCCAAATGTTAGCTTCCCCAGGAGGGAGGGAGGGAGGGAATGGGCCAGGGTTGAAAGAGGGAGATGTTGTCCTTGATGTGCAGACCGACAGATAACCAGCTAAGCCTGTGTCCTGTTTGGGGCATCTCTAGAGGCCTAGCCCACTGAGGTACAATGCCATAGAAGTTAGGTGAGCATGCAAATGTCAGGATATGGCTGTGGCCACATCCACATCTCTTCACTGCTATTTCGGTTTGCTCATCTATAATATGAGGATAAGAAACCTGGCAGGAAAAGGCTGCCATAAAGAGCTCAAGAGATGGCAGGAAGACAACTGGGGAACAGCTAAGGGTGGGGTGTGAAGAAGGACAGAGCAGATCCCAATCCCGACTGTCACACAGAGCCAGGAGGAGAAGCACAGAAGCAGTCCTCCGAATGCTGCACAACCTGAGTGACAGCTCTCCACTGGGGCTGATTTGGGAGGAAAGCAGGTGGTGGGAGAGTGAGGAGAGCAAGTGGCCTGCCTTCGGGAAGCTTGGAGAAGATGAGACAAGGAGAGGAGGCACAGCTTCAGGAGAGGATGCAGGGTCCAGGGCCTATGCTGTGTAAATGGGAGAACCTTGACCCTGGCTGCCTGCTGATGGGAACAAGCCAGGAAGAAGGAGCTGGGGAGGAAAGAGTCAGGAAGCTGGGATCTGGGGAGCTGCACTCAGCTGACTCTTCCCACTTCTGTCCTGCCCCATGCTCAGGTCCTTCTTCATCACGTGTGTTTCTGACACATGACTTAGCAGTGGGGCTGAGCTGACGCTCTTGGGCAGAGAGCGGGTGAGGCAGGGCTGGGCCTGCACCTCCCATTCTGCAAAACACATTCCTGCAGTTGAGCCCAGCTCTGGCTCGGGCAGTTGGTGACCATCTCGAGGCACTCCTGCGGCTTTCTGGAGCACGCCTTCCCCCAGGCGCTGCGTTCAGCCTGCAGGGAGCTCTGGACATTGTTTCTTCCTTCAGGTTCCCTTATTGGAGATGTGTCGGGGCTCCCATACGCTGGCCCCCTGATGCAGCTCCAGCCTGGCCCATCCCGGTCACAGCCTCCCTGCCTGGCCTGACCCCTTCCACGGCACCTCCGTGCTCTCCTGCCTCACCTGCTCCCTCCAGATTCTAGGATCTCATCCTTTGCAAGACGCCCTGTCACTGTGCTTCTCATTCGGTAGGGCACCCATATTCACACGTTTTGCTTTGTTCCCCAACTGGCTATGACCCCTGGGAATTGAAACCACAAAACAGGACGTTCCCTGATGACTGACTTTCTGGCTCTGTGTCATTGGTCATAAGGTGTGGCTGTTCCATTTCTGGAACCTGAGACCCCAGGGCTGGTGATCAGAGTCCAAAGGCCCTTTCTCCAAGCCTTTCTCTGGGGAGTTGCCCTTTCCCAGCCCCCCAGCCCTAGGGAGCTCTGGCCCAGTGACTTCCCAGCCAGCTTCACTGCACTAAGGTCAGCTCAGTGAACATGCTGCCATCCCTGGCTCCTGGTCTGCACCAGGGAAAGGGAGCTGTGAAGGTCACTGCTCAGAGCTTGTTACAGCCAAACGTGAAGTGTGTAACAATTTCTAGTCTGATCTTCGGAATGCAGAAAGTGATGGAGCTGGAAGTGGAAGGGAACCGTGGATGCTCCCACGCCTGTCCAGGAATTTCACTGGGGGCTTCCACAGCCGGTTCCTACGTGCTTGAGTCTTACCTAGGAGAATGCATTGACTTTTGAGTTGACTTCAGACAAGACGGAAATTTTCCAAGTGAGCCACTGCAGAGAAGGAAGAACCTGTACTCCCTCCTTCTGTAACAGAACACACAGCAAGCTTTGAAGATGAATCACTTGGCGGTGGTTGTGCACAGTTCCGTCCGCACGGTATGCATCTGCTCAGGCTGCGGTCATAGAGCACTGCAGATCAAGGTGCTACCGGTCTGAGAAGTCTCTCTTGAGGCCTCTCTTCTTCGCTTGTAGACACCTGTCTTCTTGCTGTGTCCTCATGTGGTCATGCCCCTGTGTGTGTGCCTGTGTCCTAATTTCCACTCCTTAGAAGGAACCGGTCACACAGGATTAGGGCCCACCCTAATGGCCTCGTTTTACCTTAATCACCTCTTTTAAGGCCCTTTCTCTAAACACAGCCACATTCTGAGGTCCTAGGGGTTAGAGCTTTAGCATATGGATTTTGTGGGGGGGACACAACTTAGCACCTACCTCCCCAGGCCCTTCTCAATAAGAAAATGCACGTAGATGCTCAATGAATCCTGCCAGTTTCTCCGGGACAACCAGGTGCAAGGTTGGGGAGGGTTCAGAGCAAGAAGTGCATCTTCTGTCCTGGCTTCCCATCTCCTGCCCCAGTTGAGTCCCCAGAATTCACAGGCTGTCCTCAAGGCACCCTTTGCTGATGGCCCTTTGAGGAAGAATTGCAGTGACAGTCCTGTGGGGGCTGCAGGCCTTGTTCAGGGAAAAGATGCAGAAGTGGCTGAGCCATGAACATTTGGTCCCTTGGCCAAACATAATGACGTAGACAATGTCACAGGCCCAGATGAGTTCCTGGGGGGCAGGCTGAAGACACGTTCATCGATGCACTCCATCACAGGTTTTTGAGTCCCACCAGGGCAAGGGCTATCCTCTGTTGAGCATCCAGTAGAAACCTGTTCCCAAATGGGGTCCTGAAGTGGGCCTGGCTTCCCGGTCTCTTCTCAGGGATTGACTCAGCCCACCAGCTGCACCAACTCCAGTCCCAAAAAATGTGCCCAGAGCCTCGGATAGAATGGGGAATACTTTGGTGATGAGGTGGATTAGAAAGTGATGGGGGTAAGAGTTTTAACCTCTCCTCGGCAAGTCCCCTCCTTACAGGATCATTCTCGCCCCTGTTACTGGCAGAGAGAGAGGGGCAGGCAAATCAGGGGCATGAGGCCTGTACACCCACTCCCCATTGCTCTGTGTGGCCAAAGGTGTTCTTCTTGGTTTTGGGCAGGTGGTGAAAGTTCACCTTCTCCTTTCACTATTTGGAGCATTTCACAGTGTCAAGGATATGACCTGGCGTTTGAACTCTGAAGAGCCAATGGCTGGACACCAGAACAGGCTCCCACCGTTGGTGAAGGCTGATGACCTTCAGTACAAAGGATCTTGAGGAAGGTGTTGCCTGCTGGATATCTGGAAAGCTGAACTGACAGAGGGACCAGACGGAGAAAGGATGGAGAGTAGGAGCAGCGCGACATGGCGGGAAGCATGCCGTCCTCATAGAGATGGCCAGTGTTTCTCAGGACAGTCTTGAGCGAGCCACCCAAGCACCTGCACCTCTGCTTCCTGTGGAATGGGCGGGTTGAAGTGGATGGTCTGAGAAGCTCACCTGGTTAGAAGGTTTGGCCATTCATAACTTGACCAAGTCAGAAACAGATGAAGCAGAAACTTAAAACTGGGCTGGCCATTAGCCCACCAGCAGACTCCCCAGTCAGACGCCTGGAATCACAGTCTTCCATGGGACCATTTCCCAAGTCCTCCTTGTAAGTTAGCAGTGATGTCTTGCAACACTGAGGAATGTCTGTGCAGTACCCTTGGGCGAAATTCTAGAAGCCCCAACTGCAGTGCCTGGTCGGCTGAAACAAGAGTAGTTTCAGCACCACCGCCATGAAGGGAGTGGCAGGAACGGAACACCAGCCTTCAAAACCACAGCTACACACCTGGAAATGGGGTAGGTAACTCTGATGGCGGAAGAATGGAGAAGAATTCTATTTGGCTTTGCAACTTGTGGCTGATGAGCATTTGAATTCCCATTTATTCATTATTGGTGTGAACGGGGCCAATGTCACAGTACAGAGAACAGCAAAATCAGAACAGCGAAGTGTGAGGCTGATCCTAACTCTGCACCCCAAGTCTGTTCAAAGCGTGCTCAGAACTGGACTGGATCTGACCAGGCCCCAGCAGAAGCTGAGCTGCTCCTTCTTGCTTTATGAGCTCAGCACTCACGCTTTTCTGAGTAGCAGGTAATAGAGTTTGCTTTAGTAGAAGGAACACAACAATCAAGCCTTCTTCCCACCCAGCTCCCATAGAACTCCCATCTGATTACTATGGGTTGGCAGGACCCATGTTCATGGTTAACATCAAGCAATGAATTCAGCTGGAGAGCAAGGATGTCATGAGGATGTTTAATGGTATTTTTTGAGGGTGCTTCAGTGCTGGGGATAGTCTGGTCCAGTCTATGAAGATGTGATTTCAGCCAGGCGTGGTGACTCATGCCTGTAATCCCAGCACTTTGAGGGGTCAAAGTGGGAGGATTGTTTGAGCCAAGAGTTGGAGATCAGCCTGGGCTGTGTTGAAACTCTGTCTCTAGGCCAGGCGCAGTGGCTCACACCTGTAATCCCAGCACATTGGGAGGCCAAGGTGGGCAGATCACTTGAGGTCAGGAGTTCAAGACCAGCCTGGCCAACATGGTGAAATCCTGTCTCTACTAAAAATACAAAAATTAGCCAGGCATGGTGGTGTACACCTGTAGTCCCAGCTATTCGGGAGGCTGAGGCAGGAGAATCGCTTGAATCTGGCAAGTGGAGGTTGCAGTGAGTGGAGATCACGCCACTGCACTCCAGCCTGGGTGACAGAGTGAGACTCTATCTCAAAAAAAGAAGAAGAGGAAGAGGAAGAAGAAGAAGAGGAAGAGGAAGAAGAGGAAGAGGAAGAAGAAGAAGAAGGAGGAGGAGGAGGAGGAGGAGGAGAAGAAGGAGAAGAAGGAGAAGAAGAAGAAACAACTCTGTTTCTAAAAAAATAAAAAAAAGTTAGCTGGGCTCACTGGCACATGCCTGTGGTCCCAGGTATGGGAGACGGGAGGATCACTTGAGCACAGGACGTTGAAGCTTCAGTGAGCAGTGATTATGCCTCTGCACTCCAGCCTGGGCGACAGGGTAAAACCCTGACTCAAAAAAAAGAAAAATGTAATTGCACATCCTCTGCCCTCCAGAAATCTACAACCTACATCACGTTACTCCTAAGAGGAGTTCTCCCTGCTGCACCCTAACAGACAATGTGAGCACTAAAAGGTTCCCTGACCAACCATGTGCAGCCATTGCAGACACACATGAGATGCCCTGTGCGCACCACAGTGAGGCAGGATATGTGTCATGTTCAGAACTTTCTAGAGAAGCAAAGGGAAAATTGCCATGAATGCTCTTTGGATGTTTTCCAGATAGATTTCCATGGAGAACTTGGGATCATGTTGCCCCTGTTTGTTTCAAATCTCCATGGTTTTTATTACTATGAAAGAGACACATGCCCATTGTAACAGTGAAGAGGTTTTTTTATTGCACCATACTGTTCTGCAAGCTAGGACTCTGAGCATCATTTCAGATGATGGAAGGAGGGGGCCTTTGTGAGATGGGTGAGGCAGAGCCAGTGCTGGGAGAGTGTCATGCGGCAGAGAACTTGGATTCTTCATCGGGCTCTGGAGAGTTGTGGGGAGTTGGGCAGGTCCCAGGGAGAGACAAGCAGAAGCTTGGTGGTTTGGGGAAGTTTAACTGGTGTCTTGATGAATGGGGCTTCTGGAACTGATCTTTGAGCTTAAGGGAGAAAATGACTGGGTAACTTCGATTTCAACCTGGAAGAATGTCGTGGGGGAATTGTGCTGCGTGGCAGGGTAAGGCTTTCCTGAGGAGGTCGTTGCCAGTGGCACAGCATTCAGCCTCCTGTTGCATTTACTTACATTTAGTTGTGAAATTTTGGGAGAAAAGACCAACAAAAGAGGCCCCAGATGGACTGTGGAACTGATGCATGGGGAGTTGGGGGTTGGTGATGGGGGAATCTTGCTTGAACAGAGATTGTATGACAGCACTCGAATAATGACTGGTTATTCGTGGGTGGATTTGGGGAGACTTCAGTAACAATGGATTGTGTTTCATTTGGTTTAGTTGCAAATATCAAGTAGTCAGAGTTGGATATAAAATTGCTCTATGGCAATATGAGTATGACTTGGAATTAGGCACACTCAAACTCTCTGAATATTTGCCCGTTGTGGGAGGAAATGCAGAGAGTAAGTGCAGAGGCCTTGGAAGCCTCGGAAAACCAGGAAGGGGAAGAGGCACCCCCAAAGCCCGAGTGACACCATGTTGAACCCAGAGGGCAACCAGAGAAGGACAGAGCTTCACAAGTCAAGGCTTAAGAGCACTTTGAGCAGCAGTCGGTTGGAGAAAGCAACAGGGATTGTGGAGAGGCTGAAAAGACCAGAGTGGGTGAGAGAGGAAGTCTGTGAAATGGGCGGGATATCCCAGTGTCCTGGATCTTGGTGGCCTTGGGTGGCAGGTCAGGGAGAAGCTAACTGGAAGAAGGTTCAGGAAAGGGCCTTTTGGGACTTTGAATGAGGTGAGGAAAAGGCAGAAGCATGATTCTAGCACCTCAGAGGAGAACAGTGTGGAACTCAGGGCAGTGGGTAAACCCTTGGTCTTCACAATTGGCAATTCCTCCTGTGGGCTCCTCTGAGAGCACAGGCTGCTGGTGACAGGGACACCAATGCCTGCCACACATCTGTGTGCCACAAGAATTGCATGATTCCTTAAGATGGAACCCACAAAGGCCTGCCCACGGCAGACGTGGACCCACCTCTCAGCCCCCTAGCAAAACACACTGGCTCAGTATCACCCTTGAGCTACTGAGCTCCCAAAATGGCAAATGGGGTTGTTGAAACAAAAGCTCCATCTCCCAAGTTGTCAGCATAGGGAGCAGCTGTGACCTCCAAGTTCAGTTCCTGATTCTGTGTTTCTTTCTCCCTCCTCCTTTAGATCGTGGTGTATGTGGGCGTCTCCTCAGCCGGCAGCTTCACTGTGCCCTGCGGTTGATGTCCAAGGTTTTGACTGTGTGGATTTGTGTCTTTCCGGCAGGTGTCTCCTCTGTGACTTCCCTGATGTCCCTGGCTTGGGTGCTAGCCTCCTATCACAAGCTGCTGCGGGACTCCAGGGACGACAAGAAGAGCATGAGCTACAGAGGGGCCATCATCCAGGTCTTCTGGCGCCTCTTCACCATCTCATCCCGAGTGATCTCTTTTGCCCTCTTTGCTTCCATCTTCCAGCTCTATTTTGGGATCTTCGTGGTGGTTCACTGGTGCGCCATGGCCTTCTGGATCATCCATGGCGGAACAGACTTCTGCATGTCCAAGTGGGAGGAGATCCTCTTCAACATGGTGGTAGGGATCGTGTACATTTTCTGCTGGTTTAACGTCAAGGAAGGGCGGACTCGATATCGAATGTTTGCATATTATACGATAGTCTTGACTGAGAATGCTGCCTTGACGTTGCTTTGGTATTTTTACAGAGACCCGGAGACCACTGACTCCTATGCGGTGCCAGCACTGTGTTGTGTCTTTATTAGCTTTGTGGCTGGGATCGCAATGATGCTCTTATACTATGGTGTGCTGCATCCCATGGGGCCACGAGTTAAGATCCTTGCCAGCTCCTGTTGTGCCGAGCTGCTCTGGGGCATCCCTTTGCCCCCCGATGTTGAGCCCATGGCGCCTGAGACCCCTGGGTACCGGGGGACCCAGGTTACGCCCACCAGAGCCGTAACGGAACAACAGGAGGATCTCACGGCTGACACTTGCTTGCCCGTTTTCCAAGTGAGACCCATGGGGCCCCCTACCCCGTTGGGGCGTCCTTACCTCCCAGAAGGGCCCCTCATTAAGATTGACATGCCAAGAAAGCGATATCCAGCTTGGGATGCTCATTTTGTAGACAGGAGGCTGAGAAGGACTATTAACATTCTACAGTATGTCACCCCCACCGCAGTAGGCATTCGATATCGAGACGGACCACTCCTCTATGAGTTGCTACAGTATGAGTCTTCACTCTAAGAGCATCTTGACCAAGTTGAGAAGGGGACCTTAAGTTCGGTTTGCGGCAAACACCACTTGCAAGAAATATAACCCTCCCTTCCCCCAATACACAGAACCACCGCCACCACCACCAACACCGCCACACCAACACCACCACTACAAAAAAAAAAATAAGTCACAACCCCTTCAAATAAGCTTTCTTTCCAGTCGCTGTATGTATACAAAGATATTCTCTATGTTTTGTAAGTAAAAACAAAAAGAAAACCTTTCTTTTGTTTTTTACACATAAGAAACAGTATTGAAAAATCCCACGCTATGGTTCGTAGAGTGGAGAAGGAGGAGTTATCTCCACTCCAAAAGAAAAAAAAAGTTTTTTTACCTTACACCAAGTGTAGATCATTTATGGGATTGGTGCTGATTGAAAGAACAAAACAAAACAAAACAAACACAAACAAACAAAAAACCTTCAACTGCCTTATGCCCTTAGGTGCTGAGTTTCATTAAGTACTGTCACGTTTTCTCATGCAAAACTCTCTGGTGATTTTTGCACCAGAAGAGGGAAAATTAAACAATTAAATCAAACAAATCTAAAAGTGAAACAAAAACCAACCAACAAATACAACACAAAGCAATTATTCTTCCTATCTGATTATTTGTATTGAAGAAAACAAATTTACCAAAAGCAAAAGCATAAAACCCCTCCCTCTTTTCAGTTTCTCCCCCTCCTCTCCTGACCTTCTCCCCACTTTGCCGAGCCTTCTAGGAGCTCAAGGGCTGTTTGAAACTCAAATGGCTGGAGAAGCTACTTGAAGGCTGACTATGTGCCATTTTAGGATTTACCAAGCAAGAATCACATTTGTTTCCCAGTGAAAAGCAAACCAGAACAAAACAAAAAGCCACCCGAATAATTCGGTAAGGAAAGAATATTCTAAAGCAAATTAAAGGAGATTTCTATACACATAATCAGTAATAATAAAACTCAGCATAGTAGCAAAAAGAACGACATCAATTTAAAGGCACAATACTTAATCAGTGACTGGCAACAACAATTAGTTCCATCATTTTAAGGCTGTGAATGGTAGACATTTATCACATGTGATATTGTGTAAAGCCTCTTCTGTTTCCATTTGGTGGGAAGCCTTAAATTGATCTGGAAAGAATTCTTCATTTTTCATTTGTGCTTTTTAAAAAAAAAAACACAAAGAGGAAAACTAGAATATATATATATATATATACATATATATAAAAAGTCAAAATTGTAATAACTGACCCATTTCAAAGACTGTTTGGTGCTTCTGTCTTTCACCATTGTGGTTGGCTGAAAGTCATTCAGCTCACCTGGTGCATCTGGGTTGAATGGGAAATTTTGTGTGTGTAGTATGTGTGTGTTTGTGTGTGTATGTGTGTGTGTGCCCATAGCACACGTATATCTGTGTGTGTCCCTGCTGCAAAGTCTTGCCAGAGATATACAAAACTGATGTAAGACGGACTTGGATTACGGCTTGGTTCGGCAGAGCATGGGAGCGGGGGCTCTGGAGTGGCGGGGAAGGGATGCTGCCTGCCCACGAGCCCTGGTTTGGGTGGCAAGACTCACACCAGCAGCGGACTCCAGGCCTTAGAGGCCATGCCATTTGGGTGAGGATTTGATTCCACTGTTTATTTTCTCATTGTATCAAGTTGAATTTCTGCAGGTGTTGCAAGTATGTTCAACCATTTAAAAAATTTTTATTTTTCAAAGTATTGTTCCTTTAAAGAATATTTGTGTTCTAGGGCATCGTTTCAATCCCATCGTATCTCTACTTGGGCACAAAAAAAAAAGGAAAAGAAAAAAATCACAAAAAAGATATATATATATATATATATATATAGACACACACAATATTTTTAAGTAAATACTGTTAGTCTTTGCTGTGTGTAGCTGCGATTTTTTTTTCCAAATATATACCTGTTTAGGGTGCAAGACCTCACATTGAACTATTCTCAACAGAAGTTCAATAACTGAGGGATTTTTTAATGTTTGTGGAGTTTTTTTGTTTTTTTTTTAAAAACAATTATTATTCAGCGAGGCTTCTCCTTCCCATCCCCTTCATTGTTTATCTAAAACCTTTTTTTTTTTTAAGAACAAGTTTCAAGTATCAGTTGTGAAATTGTATGCTTTCTTCTTTGTCTGGACTTCCTGGACTTCATGCGTCCTTACTAAGTATCGTGGTGCTGTCCTCTCCCCGTCCCTGACTCGGGGGTCCCCTCGGGCCTCCCTCGTGGGCAGGTGGAGGAGGAGCCCCCAACTCTAGGAAGCAGGACGAACAGAGCACACGCAGGCAGCAGTGAAAACCAGCCAGGGGGGCTCTGCACGCCCATCAAAGGGACCCACCTGTGGGCCCCTGGAGAGTCATCTGGGAGTTGGAATCTAGTCAGAGGCACTTTTCTGAACAGCAGCAGCGTGCTGTCTTGCAAGGGCTTCGCGTCTGAGCTCCACAGTGTACTCTGCTAGGCTGGGGAAGGTGAGGCCATTGGAGGGTGGGGCATCCGCTGTAGCTGCTGGGGTCCCACCTCTTGTCTGCCTCAGGTCTGGGGCTCTGTGCACCTGGAGCTGGCCCATGTCTGTCCTTAGCGCATCTTCCTTGAAATGCCCTCCTGCATCCGCTTGGGACTTCTGCCACTTCTGCTGTGTGTCTGTTCTTGGATTTCTTTCTTTCTTCTTTCTTTTCGTTTCAGCACAGTCACGGGTATTAATTCGCCACGTCTATTTCACTCTTGCACACTTAGTGTGTGTGTGTCTGTGTGTGTGCATCCTGCCATGTTTACATGAAACTTGCAAAGAGAACGGTGGATGCTGAGCTGACCGGGAGCACCAGGAGTTGGGACAGCACCTTCCAAATCAGGGAGGGCCTCCAGGGTCTTAGCCACTAGGAACAAATGAGGAGATCACGGGACATTTCAGCAATCTTTAATTTCACACTTCTCACTTGAAAAGGCATCCTCGCCCCTCTCTGGAACCCCTCCATCGGGCCAGTACTTTCTTCACAAAGAAAATGAAAATACGCATCTGTGAGCAGCAGCAGGGAAAGCAGGCTTTGCAGAGACGCAGGAAAAGGAAGAAAAGTAAGGAGAGAAGTAGAGAGCAAGGCGGGGAAGGGGCAGGGGGACCTCATGGCAAGGACCAGGCCAGCGCTGTCCTCAGTGTCCTCTTGTAATCAGCCTCTAGCAGCTCCCCACACTCCCAGCCACCGTGAAACTCTCTGCCATCATCTCCCCTGGGGTCTTCTCTTTCCCCCACCCCCGGCCCTTCCCCTTCCAGTGGCTTGTCCTGGGCGTCAAGGCAGGATTCCATACACACTCAGTGCTGAGACCACCTGGGGACTGTGTCTCCAGACCCAGATGACTTTGGTCCTGAAAGCCCGGATCCTTAAGGCCACCCCGTGACAAGGTCACTCTTTGTCCCACATTAAGTCTTTGTCCCATATTAGACATTAAATGCCCAATGTCCCATATTTTTCATTTGCCTGAGTCTCTGACAACCCTCGAGGGCTGCTGCTTCAGCTGCTTCCCAGAGGAATGCCCGTGATGTTTTTAGGTTTTTTAAAAATTTTAAGTCTCTGGGCCCATTTCTTTCCCAGGAACCCCTGATGAAAAATAATCCATTTCCAGTATTTAGGCCTGGTAAGCACGTTGGTGCCCAGAGACAGAGAATATAAAAACTATCTCCTTTTCATTCCCTAATGACCCCCCCATCAAGTACGCCCACTAAGCCCTGTATTTTATCCTCTAACCACATAGAACATTTGGCTCTACTTTTTCTTCTCAGAAATTGGGTGGTATTGCTCAGCTATAACTAACGGCATTAGAGTCGTTTCTGCAGACTCTGCTTCTCCCTTGCTCAGCAGGCCTGCCTCTTCTCCCAGCCTCTGTGTAAAAGGAAACTTCAGTCCCCTCACATGACATTGGGATAATGTCCCCTGCATTCACTGCCTGAAGCCTGTGACATCCGGAATGGGAGCTTCCTGTCTCTTAAGGCCATGATGAGGGGTGCTAGGGAGGCTTCAGTCCATCAGATCAACCCCCTCTGGCCTCACTCACCCTAAAGCTTCCCGTGTCTCTAACACTCTCCTGCACTCTGCCTCTGGAAGGTATCACCTGGTTCTGCAGGGTCAGGCTTGTCCCAGCAACATGGGTACCAGGACACTGGTAGGACACTCACCCAAGCAGATCTGCAGCCAGAATGAAAGAGGTGCCATCTGCCTTGCCCAGACACGCCGCCATCACAACACAGCCTTGGGCAGGGAAGATGACATTTCCCCATGGACTGGGGATCCCCACACCACACCTCCCCAGGCACAGAATCATTCAAGACCTGATGGTTCCCATGGCTCTAACCCAGTCCCTCCACAGCTGTGGCCCCTCTGAGTCCCATGATCCTGTCTGGCCCATGGTCCTGAAGGTGATTCCCCTGGCTTGGGGGCGTCTCATGCCACGGATGTCTGACCCTGTCCAGATATGAGCCTGATTCTCAGAAAGAATTTACAGGTTTTAGAAAAGCACCAAATGACATTATTTTCTCCATTCTTCCTCCAGTTGTATTCCCTCCCACTGCACAGTCATAGGGGCAGAAAAGAAGGTCTCTGATGTGGATATGGTTTGAAGCCGCACTGGGTGGGCCACAGCCTTGCTTCTTCTTGTACATCTAAACCCCTTTGCAGTCTTCGCAAGCTAGATAGAGGAAACACCACCTTCCTTCTCTCCATCTGGTCTGCTCCTTGCTCATGGGAGGGCTAGAACCAACCCCAAGCTTTGATGCCCCCAGACCTTAGCACAGGGTCCTCTCTCCATGATCCAGGGACAGAGCAAGAAGAGCATGACAGTGTGCAGGCTCAGAGCCTTTGGCTTGGAGCAAAGGATATCAGCTCCTAGAAGAGAATGAGGCAGGCCATATTCTCATGCTCCTGGCTCGCTCAGATGAGCTGGGTTGGAGACTGTCACCTAGCATTCATTTGGCACAGATGGTAGCATTTTCTTTGCCAGGAAAAGTGGCTCCTTACTCAAAATGAGCCCTTCCAGGCCTTGTATGTGTGATGACAGCTGCCCTGGATGGTGGCTTCATGAATGAAGGAGGGGAATCTCCTTGTGTACCTTTAATTTGATTTTCTTACCAAGAAGCTAAAATCTATTTTTTCTTTGCCAAACTGAAAAATATTAACACAATCAGATTTAAATTTGGATATTGTAAAAGGAAGAGAGCTTATTGCAATTAATTTCACGAAGATCCATGTGATACTCTCAGTGTGGACTAGGAAACCGTCGGGGAAATCTGGAGGAGCTTAAAGGAGACCTGGGGAAGACCCTGTAGGAGTGAAATGGGAGGACCCAGAGGGGTGGGCTCACCCCAGGGGCTGGACCAGCCTTACAGGGAGCAGTTCTATTCATTTTTCTCTCAAACATTTATTGGTCACTAGACCCTCTTGGGCTGCCCCCCTCATCAAGCACAACACAGTTACCCCTTAGGAAGTGAATGTAAATCAACATTGGTTCCTGTTATCAAGATCCGGCTGAGAACGAGATGAACACAATGGGAACCTCTCTAAGCTTCTATCCCTTTCTCCTCAGCCCCAACTGGCCATTGTCGTAGAAGCAACATTCCATTCTCACCCACAGTTCAACCTCCAGAACATGGAAATGGCAGGGGCCAGCCAATCACAGGTTACAAACCCATGAGCTTGCAAGAGGACTTCCCCCAGCATCCTCAACCAATGTGTGTCTGTCCCAATTTCAAAACATGTAAAAAGGTAAAAAGGCAACTCTACCCTCCCAGAGATTTCTTTCTATCCCTCTTCACTGGGAAAAAAAAAGATGATGCTTAATCTGAATTCTGGCAGTGGCAACACAAGCCCCTTTCTCACCCATCCTTAGCTATTCTAAACATTTCACTTCTTGCTGAAACACTGCATCTTGTGCTGTTGGCCAAATATCAAAAGACAAAGGTGCTGCCTTGATCCTGCTGCAGACTCCTTCCTTGGCTCGCCTGGTCCTGTCTGCCTTGTTCAGCTCTCCCTGGCACCATCTGCTCCTTACTCCTGTGGCTTTCCTTGCACTGGCTGGCAGGCCATGGCTGATATATCCTGGAGACAAAGGTCATGAGTGCTATTAATGACAGCTCCCGAGGGCAGCAGACGGACCACTGTGGGAGTTCCCCCTGCTCTTGGCCAACACCTTGTGTCAAGGGCTAAGAATAGATCACATCGGAAATGAGCAGGCAGGACCTAGGGACACCTGCCCCAGGCTGCCCCATCGCATGCAGAACAGTGCGCAGGTCCCAGGAGGAGACGCTGCCATTGTGAATCCCTAACACAAATCCTAGGACCCCAACTACTGCTAAAAATCATTCTCACACCAATGAGGACAAAGAAATAATTTCCCTTTAGTATAGTGCCAATTGGTAGCCCAGTGAACATCGCTCTATAAGCAACATTTGGCCATCTGTCACGGCGGACACAGACAACCCATCATCTGTTAGATGAGCTCCCCTGGTCTGTTTGTCCATCTTCAGCATAGCTCTGGGATCCTCGGGCTAGAATGGGCTCGGGAGATTTGTTTTAGCCACAGACTTCCTAGGGGCTTTCCTTCAGACTCAGAAAGATCAGGAAATGTCACAGGCTGATTCAGGGTCCCCACTGTGATCGTGGATAACTCACTTCACCTCTCGGTGCCTTGGCTTCTCCATCTGTAAAGTGGAGAGAAAGAAGGCCAACCTCTTTCTTCTCTCCTGCTCAGGGATGCTTGGAGGATTCGTCATTGTTGCCTGTAGCAAAGCCGTCATACGAGGAAAAAGTGGTGACCTCATTTCTTGGGAAATGGAACCACAGGAGGAGAGAGTGTTTTCTAGGTGCAGTGGCACCTGGAAGCCACAGGATGAACAGGGAGCACAGCAGGACAGGGAGGAGTCTCACATACCTGTAGTTCTTAGAGACTTCATAGCACTGTGAACCCAGGTCAGTGGTACCCTGGTCAGGTGACCCTTGGTCACCTATCTTGAGCCGGCCACTTGTAATTCTAACACCAAATCTCCTGATGTTAATTCTTCCTCAAGTATCAGAGAATATATGGAAGGATGCATTTGAACACTGATATTCATTGCGCTTTGGGCAGACAAGAGGACTGAATGGAGAGTATTTAGAGACTGTTTTTAAGGTGGTTGCAAGCTCTTCAGGAAATCTCTCTCACCTTTGTTCTCCCTTACAATCTTTTTCAATCTTGATGCTCACCTCATCAAATGGACTCACCTTCTCTTTCCCTCTCTGCAGAGTACAGAAAAAGAAAAACACCGAACCTTTTTCTTTTTAAACAATTGTTCCATCTGCCAAAATGTGGGTCCCAATGGTGGGTTTTCTTCCCTCCCTTGTGTGCTTTGAGCGGAACCTGCAGGCAAGGGCTCAGAGACAAACAGAGCTGGAGAATAGCACTATTTTTTTTTTCTAAAACAAGGTATTTTTTTCTTATAATTCGAATTGGAAATGTCACATTGAGTTTCTTTTTCTTTCCTTTTTTTTTTCTTTTGACTATGGTTTGACTGTTATCAATTCAAATACCAAGATACACTCTGAGCAAGAACACAGACCTGTCCTGAGAGCCTCTGCTTTTCTTAGGACCTAACCTGGAGTGAGGGCAGGTGGGAGCCCAGGAGGCACTGGGGTTCCAGGAGGGCCAGCCGTGAGGCTGATTTTCTATCAGCTCCGAGAACCTTCTTGGAAAGAAATATTCCAGAAGCTTCAACTGTTCTGCATCAGTCAACCTGGCTCTGGCCTTTTCCTTGGAGTTCAGGTGTATTTTGATATAGAAGTTCTCACCAAGAAAAAAATGCCCCTCCTGGAACTGTCCCTAAACGAGATGGAGCTCACACGAGCAGGTCTCGGTGGCTGCTGCCAACGCGTCCTGCTCATTCCCAGCGGAGCCCTGACCAGAACTCCTTTCCCGCCTGCTCTGACCCTGCTCTCTGAGGTTAATATTATTGTTTTGACAGCACAAGGGACGAGATCATAGTCTGGAATTCAGGAATGACTTGTGCTTGACCGTGCATCTGACTGTTCTGTGGATAGGTCAAGTCCTGCTGGGATGGTTTATTTCCACAAGGTATTTCTGATAGTAACAAAAGGAGAGAATACATGAGACCTCATACCTGATTCTCCGTTCTCATCAGCACCCGCTTTTGACTGGGATGGATGGTGAATGAACTGTCCCAAATTTGAGAACAAGAACTTTGAAGATGGACACATGGAGCCACGGGGAACAACAGGACTCAGTAGTTGGGTAGGAAGAATGGTGACGAAGAGGAAGGCTTCCAGAAGTATGCGGGAGGAGAACATTAGTGGCCATCTAGGCATTCCTTCCTATACTCTCTGGGGCAGAAATAGAAAAACGTATTCTTTTCAAACAGAGGAAATTGATTTTACGGAGTGACGTGCTTAAGCATTTTTTTAAAACAAAAGGGTCAGAGAAAACATCTAAAGAAAGGAGAGGCACATTCTCAAGAACAGATCATGTTACTGGAAGTAAAAAATCCAGAACTATCCTTCTACAGACCTAAGTCAAGTCACTCTTAGGGCCAATTTCTCTTTCTGTAAAATGAGAAGAATATCGTTTACCTACCTCACAGGGGTGTTGTGAGGATTAAGTAATCACGGCTGGTAAAGCGCTTTGAAGATAAAGGTATTATGGTGATCAGGCTTGCTTCCTGTTTAAAAATCTAAACACCAATTGAGCATCTACTGTGTGCAAGGTGCAGTGGAGGAAGGGAACACGATCCAGTTCCTCCACTCTCTTTTGATTAATGGATATATTTTAAAAGATTCCCAGAGGACAGAATAACAGAGTTGTCTCAGTGTGGGTCAAGAAAGGAGTTCTCTTTCTGCCCCAGAAAAGCTACTCTCCTTTCCTTCTCAAATATTTAGACAAGAAGGAAGGGCTTTAAATTCTTTGGCTTCCATCAGAGAATGGTCCTGTGGGAAGCAAACAAATACTGGTTGTTCTACTTCCTTTGAGGGAAAATGAAGGCAAATAGCAGTGAAAGTTCCTTGTGACCAGCACATATGGTTGTATTATTTCAGTTATTCCTTCTAGGCTCAGCTTCAGTTTTGCCATAGCCTTTTTCTTCTGTCTTCAGACCCAGAGAACAATTCACTTATGCTGTCCTGGAATAGCTGGGGATTTGGGGTTGGTTGGTTTCCTTGGAGAGTCTGGTATACTGTTGTTTGCTGGAAAGTCTTGGCTTCCAAAGACAAGGGTCTTTACTCAAAAACAAATCAAAACATGCGACTGCCATTTTTTTTTATTATTTTTTTGGTGGGAGGAGTTTTCAATTTCTTAGCTGCCTCACATAAAGCAAAGCCTTTTAAAATTTCTCATTCATTTTTCCATGTGCAAATAGTTCTTCCCTTCCCAAACATACTCAGTGAACCAAGTCTGGATTCTAAACTGTAGCACATGTCAAAGGATTCAGATGATGTGTACAGTGCCGTGCTGGAGGTTCACAAATTTCTACAAAGAGCCAAACCACCTACTGCACTAAGCAGGTTGGAATTCCAGCCCCAAATCGAAGCTTTCTGGAAATGCTCCCAGAGCCTTTTAGCTTTAGGAATGCCCTTTCAGTATTGCTAGGGCAGTCTCCCTGAATCCTCAGAAATCTTCCTGCCACAGAAGAACATCCTCAGAAGCCAATGGGGGCTTCCTCTGTGTATTAGAACCAGAGAGAAGCCACTTGTTATTTTGAAAATCATTATATGATGCCAGCCTTTAAGGAAAGAAAAGAGTTACTTTCTTTTCCTTTCAGAGGGAAGAAAGGACCGAGAGAAAGGGAAAGTGATTTGATTTGCTCTTTGGTTGCTAGAAGAGACGTGAGACTCAGAGGTCCATGGTGGCCTGTACCTTGGACATGGGACTGCAGAGGCCCGTGGTGAGTTTCCTTAGGCAGCTGAGGTAGTGCTGAGGCGCTAAGCTCCTTTCCTTTCAACCAACCCCGGGCTCAAGGAAAGGGGGGCCTCAGTTTGGTGGTGCCAACTTGCCCAGATCATCCTGAGTGTCTCAGCCACGTCTCTGCCCCTCTCCAGCCTGTGTTCACGAGCGGCCCCCGACGTTGATTCCAAAAGGCCTGCCTTCTTCGAGGCCCATGCTTCCACGCACATTGCTTCAGGTCAGAGCTGTCTGTCCAAATGCAACCGCTGCAGCCTTTTCACTTGCCTTGACACCACTGTTGCTGCATGCTTCCACCAAATATACCCCCACCCCTGCAGGAGCTGTCATTTCACCCCCACTGAGAGGGTCTCCAGCATTGCCCTGGGCCTCCAGCATTGCCCTGGGCCTAGCCTGCCTAAAGCCCAGGACAGGCTCTGCTGCTTCCTTTTTTTAAAATCCATGTGCCTTTAAAAGGCGTGGCCGTGGGGCCTAGTTGAGCCTTTAAGGAAGTGGAGGGCTGGAGAGAGGAACAGGTGATGTTACTTAGGCAGTTGGGATACTCACTGATAACCTGTGAAGCTAACGTGGGCCAGTAACTGAAAATGCTGTTTTCCCAGCGGCTGGGCTGTCTAGGGCATTAGGTCTTCAAAATAACAACAATCCCTATGATGTGGTTGCTCACATCTCCCCCTGCTGACCGCTAACCTCATGGCACCTGCTCATTATTGATGGCTTCGTTTGTGTTTGAAATTACATTGATTTTTAAATGCCAGAGAGAGAGAGAGCTGAAAGCCACGTGAACTCTGAGATGATCTGAGATTATGAAATTGCTGTGAGTTATGCAGAACAGAGTGCATGACCATATAACTATATCCAAAGCTTATTGTTCCATCAAGATACATAAATGTGCCGGTGTTGGGCGTATTATTTGTATATATGCATATGTATCTTTTTCTTAAAGGGCTGAAACAGTTTGATGAAACAGTATTCTGCTGTTTAGGGCTCTTGCCGGGCTTGAAATTGACCTAGTCTGGATGGCTTTTTCCTTTCTCCCAGGCACAGGGTCATGAAGGAACCCTTGAGCTGGTATATGCCTTCATTTCCTCCATAAGTGACAGAAAGCCAATAGCAGGGTTCTACTGGGTCTTGAGAGATTCTCTAGTTGCTACCAGTATTCTCAGCAGATTCACAGAACAACCTTGGATCCCCAGGAAGCAGCTTTCTAAACAACTCCCTGGAAGTTCTGGAATTTGAAACACACTGAGTACATCTGATCCATTAGTGCAGCAGTCGCCCCAGTAGGGAAAGAGAGGGGAGTGTGCTGTGGACAAGTAAGCTTGGATGTTACCGCTCTGAGACCGGCTGGTGGTAGATGATCTTTGGCTGCCAGGATCTCTGGCCAGTGACAACCAAACCTGCTCTGTCCAGCTCCCCTGCACCACCAATCTCTGCAGGCGAGTTGGAGGCTGGCCCCTTGAAGCCATGAGGACTTGGGGAAAGTGTCTCCTCTGCCTAAATATGAAGTCCTCCTGGCATCTCTAGTAGACAGAGGATGCTGCAGGGCAATTGCTTTGCGGGAGGCAGAACGCATTTTTCGGCAGCTCTGGGTACCTCCCCACAGCAGCGGTAGCGTTGACAACTCTGGGGTCCTCCAGACAGACTTCAGCAGAAACCCAGGTGCCCACAGCATGAAAAGCCACCCAGAACCCCTTCTGCCCTCGGACAGAATTGGCATGACCTGGAGCGACACGGTACTTGGTTATGTGGGAAAAGAGCGTTTCAGGTGAGCTGGAGGAAGCAGGTGCTCATGCAGCGGGGCACACTGAACCCTAAGTTTCTTTCTGGAGCAGGGTCTGATTCTGAGCCTCCTCTTCTGGCTGGAGGAACAAGGGAGGCCACCTGCAGTGTTGGGATCCATGGTCTCTGGATGTTTCCGATCCAGGCAGGGGCTTCATAACAGTCTATCTGGAAGACCTGGTGTCAGGTGTGAGGCGATCACAGGGTCTGTCCAAGCCTGAAGAAACCCTTTCAAGCCCAGATCCCCAGACGTAGCTTTGGATCCCCTCCTCTAAACTGTCACGCATGGACAGCCTGTGTTTCCTGACACTCAGGGTGTGGCATGCGGCCAGTGGCTCCAGAGAGTCATGCCAGCACCATCCTTCCGGTCTCCTACCCTCCATCTCTTCTCCCTTCCCCAGGCATGGTAGCCCTAGTAGTGAGGGCAGCAAATTGACTCTCTGCTTTCCCTACGATGGCCACCTACATTCCAGCTTCCACAAGCCCTTATCTCCAGCCCTGACCCCCATTGTACACAGTTTTCATTCTTTTTCCTTACATAGAATCTTTTGTGACAAGACATGTTTTTAAGAAAAATTTTTGTTTTGTTTTTCTGATGTAACAGAAATTGGCTTCTCGGGGTAGGAAGAAAGAAATATGAAAAGGACATGGGAAGATGACAGTGCCATGCTGGAAGGGTTGATGATGCCACCCTGCCTTCTACCTGGTGGTTTTCTTTTACTTTAAAAAATTACACATTTGTTGCAGAAAAAAAGTTGGGGGCTTGGGGAGTAGGGAAAGAAGGCAAGAAGGAAGCAAGGAAAGAGAGAGAGAAGGGGAAGAAAGGAAGGAGCCCCCTTGGGTGTCACTGTCGTCTCCTGATGTCTGGGGCTGCCACGGTGGTTTGTTGTTTAAAGGAAATCCATTTTTCTCCCTGCAGCTGGGCTGAGCTTTCCAGCACTTTCCGACTCTGTGTGTGCCTGAGAACAGGCCACGAGGTCCTGGCTCTGGCATCACTGACTTCACCACGCAGGGTCATTTTGGGCTTCTCTTGTGCCTGGTCACAGGCTCTCTCAACCCCTCCGTCTGCATGGAGGCAGTCAGCAGAGGCCAGGAGACTGGAATCCAATCTCTCTTCTCATAATGATGGTGATTTTCATGGGCATTTTTTTGGGATTTGCTTAGCTTTTCTTGGATACTTTTCTCCCAAGAAGCTTTTCCATGTTCACTCCGTAAGGCTGAAGATGCTGCTAAGTGATGCTCTCTAAAGCAAAACTAGTTGAACTTCTCAGGTAATTCAAAGCCTTGAGTACATACAATTTGTAATTTTCCCTAAAGGGCTAGCAAAATAGTCTCACTGCTCCTGTCCACCCTGAGCATTGGCTGTCTGACAAACAGGTTTGCGTATGTACTTGCGGGTTTTCAGGAAGCAGAGTCATAAACATTACTTTTGAGATTCCAAATATTCCCCCCACCACCACGCCGAACCTGTGCTTGAGCAAGCATGCATCTATACAAGGAAAGGTTGAGAACTTGGCATCTCCAAGCTAATGGCGGCTCCCCCTGTTCCTCTTCCAGTTTCACTAGGACAGGAAGTTTGCTCACTGTCTGAAGTTTTAGTCACTGTATGAAACTCACCCTTTCCAGCTGGGATTCCTTCCTTCTTCCCTTTGCCTCCATGTATCTGTTCCTCATGGTTAGCTCTTACATCCTGAGAAGAGCTGAGTGAGTAGAATACAGCTTCCAAAGCTCATACCATGTTTTCCTTTACTCTGGAGTTTGCTGGTGTTAAAAATAGTCTATAGTGAACCATAGGCTGAGGAGAACGCCTGTGAGCTGGACCTTCCTAGATGCAGGTTCATGACCACCTCCTGTTAACCAAAGTCTCGACCTAAAAGGCTAGAAATGACCTGATTTCTAGCCCCCATCTCTCTGGGGAAGGTCTCTGTGGAAGTGACTTAGCCAAAGTTTTGGGGGAGGGCTAGAAGGTACCTTGCCCTTGATCACCCTCAAACTACACAGGTATTGCTTATTGACACCCTGTGTGACAGGTCAGGGAGAGCCCTTATGCATGTGATTGATGACATGCTATGTAATTAATGCACCCTTCGGATGGGGGAAGAAGCCCTTATTCTTAATTAACTTAACTGAGCACCTAATACATGCAAAACATCGTCTTTGCCCATAGATAAAGCTGAGAGGGGAGGGAAGTACTGAATGAAAATTCCCAAGCTGTAAAGAGTAAGAGCAAAATCTTCACTTCCCACTCCTAGCAGCTCAGAGTGCACATCGCCATTTCAACTTCACCTAGTACAGTTGCTGAACTGGTTCTTGGAGCACTAAGAACCTTAGATCAGTGGAAAGGCAGAGGCGTGGAAGCCAGCAACATGGGCAGCGACCACTGTCCTAGAACCACAGGTAAAGACTCCCAGACACTCCAGTCTGTTATTGTAGGTGTGCAGTGGAAAATAGCCTAAGAGGAGATGCAGGGGAAGAGAGGGGGTGGTGAGGTGGCTTTTCTGTTCCCATGAAGGGGCTAGGGAAGCCTCCTTGCAAATGGAGAACTCTTCTGGCAGAAGTCTTTTGTTTGGCCCTGTTTTCCACATGGCAAAAGCAGACTTGGGTGAATAATTCAGATTGTCGGAAAGTGATAGGAATCATTTATTTTCCTTATACTGAACTTGGGAGCATCACTTTTGGTATAGACAAGCATCAGAATTTGAAAACTGATTTTAGCTAAAACCTCCAGTTCAAGGAAATAAGTATATCACAGAGGCTATTGGGTGGGACCCCACCCCACCCCACCCCACCCCACCCCACCCCACCCGATAAGCAGCCTCTTGTCTTTGAGAGAAGCATTGGCCCAGGTTTCGGAAGAAAGGTCGCAGCACTGGGAGCCATTTTGATCCTGGCCCCAGGTCTCCCTATCCTGTCACCACCAGCTTGGACAGTGGAAAGTAAGTCTTGGGAGCCTGAAGTTCACACCAGCATGGCCAGTTGACCTCCCTTGTCCAGCCCAGACCTAGAGTCAGGAAGGACAATGGCTGGAGAGAACGCTGTGCCCCTGTATCCCCCACATCATGTTCAGATCTTCCTGCCACAGATACAGGTTCCCCATTCCCATGTGGGACGTGGCTCCCTACCTGGAAGGAGAAACCTAGGAAGGAGTATTTCAAGGCCGGCAAGTATGCTAATAAAAATTAAAATGCCGTTTAATATCCACTCTGCAGTCCTCCACTGCCTCGTCTCCTTTTCTGGTTCGTCAGCGGCACATTTAACTCTTGGTGCTCCAGATGGCCAATGACTTCCATTTTCTTGGCCAGACTATGAGGATGGAGTAATGTTGACTGAAAGTCAACACTCATGGTTCTCAGCTATGTGGACAGATGTGGACATCGGTCTGTCCTCATTAATCTAGACCTGGTGCTATTTGTGGCAAACTGTGCCTATGGATGTAATTTCCTTCATTTACTTTTTTCTTTCTTTCTTTTTTTCTTTTTTTCCTAATGCATTGCAACTGAGTAATTATGCTAGAAAGACAGATTTCCATGTAGGACTTTCCTTAGCACAAGACTTTTGTCCTTTTTTTTTTTTTTTTTTTTTTTTTACTGTTTTAGGAGAGCTGGGTTTTCAGTGTCTGAGACCCCTTATTTTTAAAAGAAAAAAAAAGAAGCTGTTTTTTCTTTTCTATTAGCCAAAAAGAAAATCGCATTAAAAAGAACAACGTCATGCTCTTTCTTCCCTCTCTCCCTGCTGAGTTGGAAGGGACAGATGCACATGGGCTGGGAGCTTTTGAATCAATTGCTCAAAAGACTTTTCCGTTCCCCCACCATGGCGAGGTCAGGGCAGTGACAACAAACAATTTAACTTCTCAAACCTTGTGGTGCCTTTTCTCGTGGTGCTTCTCTGTTGTGTAACTCCACTCAAGGCGGCCACTTGCAGCAAACAGCAATGCCAGCAAATGGTATTATGTGCCAGTGCAGTAAAAGACTTTAATGTATAAATATATACATAGATATAGATATAGATATATCACTATAGTTATATAACTATATAATTGAGGTTCTGATGCAGCTTTGGTGGGAGTTGATCATTCCTCTGCAAAACTATATACTGCTCAACTGGAACTAATGGTTCTCTTGAGGGTATTGACATTTGGGAAAGGCACAACAGATGAGATGGGTTACTCTCCTGTGACAAGTTTTCTTCTTCCTTCTTGTGAAAGTTGCTGTCTCCATAACACAGAATATTTGATAAGGGAGCAAAGTGCAGCTTCTTTTGAACTTCCTTTGGTGCTGATATATATTTCTTTTAATTCTTTGTTTGTTTTGCTTCCCCGTTAGTGGCCAATAAGCTGCTTTCCCCAAAATCTTGACTCACCAATCAAAGGTGGCAGGGGACAGTTTGGGAATAAGAGGCTGGAAGTTGGGCATCCCTCACTTCGTGTCCTGACTCAGTTTCCCCTGTGACCTGCATACGTCCCACACATGGGTTCTCCATCTACAATGAGTATCATAATATTTACTTACCTCATGGGGAAGAGTAACTTAAAAGAATTAACTTATGATACTGAATCACTAGATCATTATTAATTTGGAGACAGCAACTTGACATGTTTTTAAGATTTTGTTTATATGTTGCTAAGACTTAAATCTTGAGGTTTTGTTTTGTTCGCCTCTCGTTTCTCCATCTCTGCTATGTTTTCTGTCCTGCCTTTGGCAATACCTTAAATATTCTGTAACTGATGGAGATTCACCTAGGGCGTTGGGTAGTGCTAATTTCTCCCAAGGGAACAACATCACTAATACTGTATAAGGTGCTAGAATCAAACCTCATTTTATATACTTTGGTTCTTAGAGAAAAACAAAACATGCAGAATTCTTTCTGTGAAGCCTTACTATAGATTGCTATAGCCAATTGTTTATCCAAAAAGTGAGACAGAGAGAATAGAAAATAAAGATAAGATGCAGAGATTCTGTATAAAGTGTAACGAAAAGACCTTTGCTATTTCTTATATTAAGGTAAATTATCGTATATATATATTTATATACATATATATATATGCTTGAGGCAGATAGAATGGAAAAATGTACAGTATGGTCATCCTTATTTTGTCAGTTAATTCACAACTTTTAGTATGTGTGCAAGAGAGGTTTACAGTGGAGATGGGATAAGGGATGCCCAGTGTGATATGGGAAATCAATCATCTTTCTGTTCTGTTCCACGTCTTAGTAGAAGGAGTAGGCTGAATGAGAGGAAAGGGGAATAAATCAAGACATAAATGTGCTTTTTAAATGTTCTGAGCATTGATGTTATGCTTTTGTGTTGTTTCTTCTTTATTCCAAGGTTTCTCTACAGTGCTGTAAAAATGTCCCCTGCCTAGGGCGTTAACCAATAACGTTTACCTCAAGAAAGCTTAAAAAAAAGAGGCAGTTTTTTTCCTATCTCTTAAAAAATAGTGTCCCTCTAACCAAAAGGTGAGGCATTTCCACAGAAGTTCAGCAACAGAAGAGAACCATTTCTGAGGCTTTCCTTCATGTCCCCATCCTTTTCCACCGCACCCCACCCCCTTTAGTTACTAATGAAAGAATCCAAGAGGTGAGTTTTGACCAGAAGTGGATTAGGATGTGATAAAAGTGTATTATTGGTGAATATAAACTTTGCCAGAACTAGCGGTGTGGGGTCGTTTCAAAGGATGGCTGTGTACTTCAGATGTTTCATGCTAGCGTGTGTGTGTGTGTGTGTGTGTGTGTGTACTGTATATATGTTCCAGTGTATGAAATGTCTGGTGGACAGAGAACAAAATACCGCAAACAGAAATGAACAGGAAAAAATATATATCAAATGCTATTTTATCAGATGATGCACTTGTTCACCTTGATGAGAAGCCACTGTTTCACAACTATGCAATCTTCCAGTTTTTCTCTCCACCCCTTCACCTTAGATTTCCAAACTGTTTTCCATAACCCTCACAGATTTTTTTCTTTGTACAAGAACCACAATATCCAATCCCTGGTTCAAGGTGAGCATGCTACAGTGATTCTTTTCCTAAATTTAAGAGCTAAAGAAAAAAAATTTTCCTTTTCTTTAATTGGAAATGATTCAATGTAACCTCGTTTGGTTCTGTAAGTGAACTGATGTGTATTTTCTGTTTCGGTTACATGTTTACAACTTGTTTTCATCTTCTTCTTGGTTCAAAATATTTATTTGCTTTATAGATTCTACTTTTTATATATGTTTTGGGGATCTGTTAACTTAAGGCAAGAAGAAAAATTTGGCTTAAGTGGAAAAATGAGCATGTGACCTCTTGGGGTGGGGAGATCACGTGTACCTGCAGTGGAATTAGTACCTACAACATGGTCCTGAGTCAAGACCATGGCAGGGAATCTGGTGGACTCTGGGGAGGACCTGACCTGGGTGTTTTTCTTTCCTTATTTGTGGTCATCCTTATGGAGTAACCTATCCCCAGAGGATGGACTAGTATTTTCTGCCTTAGCTTTAGGCCAACTGTGTCCTTCCTAGCTACTCCACCCAGTGCCAAATCCCATGTCCCTTCTGTTGCACGGCGGACTCCTAATACCTCTCCTCCCCTGCCAGCCGCTGATGGTAACTTGCCCAAGTGGGGTTAATGCATCTGCTTTCATTTCGAAAGATAGATATAAAGGGAGTCTTTGAGAGCCCATTGTCAAAAGTGCTCAGGAAATTGGCCCTAGACTGTGTGCCATTTGGAAGCATTTGAAACATACTCATAGCTGCAGAAGAGGGCAGGGGGTTCTAGCGCATTTACAAACGACCATCAAGCCAGTTCGGCTGAGCAAGACTTTGAGAGGTTTTTAAAAAATAGTTGAGAGAAAGAAGAGAGGTCACAGGGTTACACAAAGCACAAACTCGGCAGGGGAAGCCCTGTACGCAGAAGGCAGCTTTGCAACTTCTCTGGTTGTCTGCATGAGTCTGAGTTTTGCACGTGGTTTACAAATCTTGCACAAAGTGGCCGAGCCATCCAAGACAGTTTTTAAAAGATAAATCCAGACACTGCCTAACCGCTCCAGCACAACCTGCTTCCACTCGGCGGCGGGTGGGAGCTTAGATGAAATTCCTTTGGAATGAAGAAGGAAGTCGGTCCTTTGATGAGGTGCATTGTCTCTAGTGGCCTCATTCCTTGCCTTCCCCAATCCTGGACATTCTCTTAGCTACTCAGGGGATCTGAACCAAGAGCTATTCATTTACTTTTGTCTTGTTCCATAGATCACATCTGCTGAGACCCATCCTGGGAATTTCTCACTCATTCTTTGGTTTTCTTCCTTTTATGTGGTAGGAATAAAGGGTTCCTCTTCTACTTCAAGTGAGTATTTTGGAGACTTTCGGAGCTGTCCTGCGGCCTGGCCCTGCATAACTAGACCCCAAGAAGCTTCCCCAAAGCTGTCTTGTCTTTAAGGCTCAGAAAGTCCACAGGGGATCTGGTCCAGGACATCACGAAATTTCCCAACTCCTGGCCATCTCTAAAACTCAGCTGTAGATTTGGAGGAGCCTCTTGGAGGTTGCCAAGGTCTGGGCCTGTGACCTCAGTCCCCTCTAGCCTGCCCCATCGGCACTCAGGCCTCTGGGTCTTCACTCACCTTGGGCAGAGTGAAGGGTCGCCAGAGGTTGAAAGTGGTCGAGATCCCTCACTCCTTGCTTGCCCAGGGCCAAATCAGAGTGTCCAGTACCCATTCGGGGGCTGTGACAAGCTGCCTCTCTGGGAAGGGACATGCCCACCTCTGCAGTCTGTAGCATTGTTGAGTTTCTGCTCAAATGTAGACCCAGGAAACCTGCCTGTTGGGAAGGCTGACAATTTATTCTCAGTGTAAACAGAGCCTTTGCTGGGTAAATCTTCCCCATCAGAGGGGATGAGTCCCACCCTGTGCTATGTGGGTTCTTCCCATCCACTGGACCCTGAGATCCTGCGTGGCCCATGGATGTACAGTCCTGAATGCCAGGCCACAGAAGTCAGGGGTGGCCCAGAGCCCTGCAGGGCTGGCTGCTTCTGAAGAAGGAATCTGGTCAGAGATGTTGTGCTTCCCCTGATGGGAGTAGGAGATAGTTCCATTAGAGGAAACAAGCATTTAGAATTACTGGGGTCTCAGGAATGTCACGTGTCAGAACCAGTCCGGTGTGGTCTGAGCAGGTGACATCAGTGATGCAGAGCAGAGCCCTTTTGGGCAGGATGAGAGGACCCAGATTCTGCTGACAGTAACCAAGGGCCACAGATGTGTCAGGCTCTGTGCCTGATGCCTCCAGACAAATCATCTCCTCTACATCCTGAGGATCACCTGGTGAGGTGAGAAATCCCACCCCGTTTTACAAATGGGGAAACTGAGGCTCAGGGAGTCCTCACATATGCACAGGGTCCCATGGTCAGTCAGGGGTTCAGCTGGGGGCAGATCTCAGTATCTCAGTTCTGCTTCATCCCTAGTGGTCCTCCTGCTCCTCTTCCAGGTGGACTCCACCTCCTCCCCCTCCTCACGGCTCACAAACACCAGGGAGCTCACAGTGCCTGGTGTGGAATGTTTGGGACTAAATCCAGGAAGCCTGAGCATTTTTATTTGCATTCAGTTGGCCCGAGAAGCTAGGATAAGAGTGGGAAAAATTCAGGGACGATTAATGAAATACAGCGTCACGTGGAAAATGATGCCTGCTTTCCAGAGGTCACCCTGAGCCTTACCCCTTCAGTTACGTTCTGGAGGAGCTCTGTGGAACTGGAGCCCTCCCAGGTGCTCTTTGAGTTGTCTGTCTGGGTTGTCCTGAGAACTTTAGTGTCTCCTATCTGTCTTGTTTTATTTTTGTTCTCCATGACCTTGAGAGATGACTTTCAGATAAATGGATTATTTCCCTAAGGATATAGAGGGGATGAGAAGTTGGAGTTAGAACAAATTAAGAAATTTAAGCTTCACAGGGTCACTTCTGAGGTGGTTTTTGCAGACGGTGGCTGTGACTCAGCAACGAGAAGGAGCAGTCCCGAAAGGACCCTGTGCTGGGCTGGGGAGAAGACAGGCTGAGGTTGGGGGTGACCATGCCAGGGCCTGGGAACTGGCATCTGCTCCTGTCCTTACTGCTATTGGGCTGGCCATCGCCTTCCATGAGCCCCAATGTTCCAGTCTCTAAAATGCAGGCGTGAACTTGGTAACCTCTGTGATTGATCCAAGCCAGAAAGGTATGAAAACAGTGAGCCAGGCAAATACATTTGATAAAATGTCTTGAATGATGAATAGATACCTTCAGATTTGGGAAGAGAAACCACTCTAGGACCCTAAGTCAACAAATGCAAATACCAACATCAAACTAGCAGGCTGAAGACAGTGATTTTCACTTCCATGTGAACTGATTAAAAACAATAGAAATGAGAGAAGAGACCGGGTGCAGTGGCTCACACCTGTAATCCCAGCACTTTGGGATGCCAAGGCGGGCAGATCACCTGAGGTCAGAAGTTTGAGACCAGCCTGGTCAACATGGTGAAACCGTGTCTCTACTAAAAATATAAAAATTATCAAGGTGTGTTTACACGCATCTGTAATCCCAGCTACTCGGGAAGCTGAGGCAGGAGAATCGCTTGAACCTGGGAGGTGGAGGTTGCAGTGAGCAGAGATCGCACCACTGCACTCCAGCCTGGGTGACAGAGCAAGACTCCATCTCAAAAACAAAAACAAAAGAGAGAAATGAGAGAAGAGCATAAGGGAGAGAGTGATGGGGAGAAGAGCAGAAATGGACAGGAAGAAAGAGATTAGAGAGATTGGTGGGAGGGGAATGATAAGACTGCCATGTTCTTCCTCCACCAGCAGTCTCGTGTTTTATAAGTTTGTTTACAACAATTACATCAGCTTAATGGCTACCGAACACCCTCTGAGTGAGGACGTGCACACACACACACACACACACACACACACACAGAAGTTATTCTAATCCTGCCAATGTCCATTGGTTACCCATGGGGAAAATCCCTCATTCCTTGAGCATAGCTAGGGCTTCTTCAGAGCACAAGGAACAGTGGAATCTCAGGGTTTGAAGGAGACTCGGACACCACCTAATTTTTGCTGTTCCACACAGTCACTGACAAAAGGCTATCCTACTTATTGTCACAGGCCTCCAAGGACAGAAGCTCCTTGCCTCCATTCGTGACTGAGTACCACGTAGTTGGATAGTCTTCCCTTAGAACTAGCGTACTGCTGCCTGTTGTGATCCAGACTGGTTTCTTTTGCTTTGGGCTTCCAAGAGGACAAAGCCCCTGCCTCTGGATGAATGATCTCTGGGACACTTGGAAGTGCCCTTGGCCTTGTCTTGCCCAGAACCTTCTGAAGGCAAGAGTAGAAATTGTACCTCACCTTGTCTTTGCCTCCTGAAGTTCAATGCTTAAGACATACAGCAATCCTCCTACCAACCTCACAGCCCATCCACGCTGGAAGCAGCTGCTCATTTTTATTGTGTCCTGTTATTATATAGACTCAGATGAACTGTTTCTCATTCCTTTCCATTCATCAGGTCCAATGTCTTATGTTCAAAATTCAAATGTAAGTCTTCACTTGAAATGGATCAAGGAAGGCAGGAGGAGGCCCCTGGGTATTGCCTCCAAGGGGAATATGTATTTATAGGGTCTTCAAAGCCCTCAGAGCACTGCTGATACCTTCCCCTCTTCCCCAAACCAATCCTCTTGTTGCATTTCCCAAAAACCAATTCAACCTGGATCATGGCCTCCATGCAGCAGGAGCTCTGCTCGACATTGGGAAGACAAAGAGGAAAGACTGTCTCTTAAGGCACTCACAGTCCAGCAGGGAGACAAAGC
The DNA here is from genome assembly GCF_009828535.3 of Hylobates moloch. Taxonomy (NCBI): domain Eukaryota; kingdom Metazoa; phylum Chordata; class Mammalia; order Primates; family Hylobatidae; genus Hylobates; species Hylobates moloch. The sequence continues at coordinate 118,597,342 of NW_026652283.1, forward strand.
ACAAACCTATGTGCACTACAGTCCGACTTCTGGGAGGACTGGGTGGTCATGCCCAGCAGAGCTGACTTCATGCCTCCCAAAGTTCACACGGCTTCTCATCAACGGCCTCTCTCATCATTTCCCTCTCCCAACCTACCATCATCCCCAAATGAACCAGGCATTACACTAGGACCCCCTCAGTCTTCCCCCTAACCCGGGCTGCAACTGTTCCCAGCTATTTCTCAACAGAGCAAGTCCTGCCAAAAGTAGGCTCATGTCCAGAGTAAAAATAACCACTAAAGAATCCAATGAGCTTGATTCAGTTCAACATTTAGCCCAACAGATGCCTCTGAGCTCTGTATCTTCCACATTTTCTCTAGAGTCTCTAGAGCCTTCTAGCCACGTCCAACAAACCCAAAAGTTACTCCTTGGTTTTCTTGCCCAAGTCCCTTAGGTCCCTTTTGGCTGCCCGTACTAATCTGAGCTGACCCTTCTTTGGTTGGTGGTTTCATGTCTCTGTTCTCCAAGTCACTGCCTCAGCCAACCAATGTCCATGTCTGCTTTTTACTCACCCCATCTTCCTTCCATCCAGGACAGAAATATGAGGACAAAGAGGTCTCTGTAGTAGCTATCACTGCCTGACAGAGCATTTTATAGTAAAAATGCATTCACAGTTAAGACCAAGGCTGATGGAAGTCTTCTTGGTGGCTTGTTGAGCTCTCCATTGGAAGGGTTGTTCTTGGAAATGAGAAGGAGAAAGGGACGATCTCAATGTTCCCATCTGGTAGATCTTGCTTCGACCACTATGAGTGCAGATGACCCAAGAGAGGAAAAGCTGGGCCAGATCCAGTACAGCCAAATTGATTTCCAGCCAGCAGGTGCCAAGGGCGCTCAAAGTGGTCCCTGACGCAGTGGCTGTAGAAGTGAGTTCTAACTCTAGGGAAGATGAAGAAACCCTGACTCCCTTACTATCGATGTTGGGCTGCTGAGCTCACAAGGTGCTCCAACCCCACCTGGCAAGAATACATAGAACAACCCTATGGGATGGGTTACTCCTAATTAGATAAATTAAAATTCCTTCTTTTTTTTCTGGGCACAAAAAGCAAAAACAAAGACTTTCTTAATTTCACCAGGGTTGGCAATTGAACACATCTGATTCCCTGACTTAAAGAAATATATATGTATATTTTTCATTTTGGAGCAGGTATTTTTTTAATGGGGCTTATTTTTGGATTTGAGATCACTGGGCTTCTTGCCTTGTGAATCAACGCTTGCTGCTGTATTGCAAATGCATACATTGGTGACCGCAGTATTAAGCCAAATTTAAAATCTTAGTCTCCTCCATCTGTAAGTGTTATGTATCTACCTCATTATGATTTTTTTGGTTTCCTGTGCTTTCGTGTTGTGTACAATGTCAGAGGTGAAATGTAGATAAAAATATATATATATATAAATATATATTTTTTGCTTTGCAATAAAGTTCAAAGCTATAACACAGAATATTCCTGAAATATCATAGCCTTTTATTGTGCTCTATCTCCTTAGTTGTAAATTGTCTCGGGAAACTTTTTGCCTATTCACGAGAGTCAATATTGTTGTGTTTGTCATTTGATGAATTATTCTAATTATTTTAACTGTACTTTTTTGACACATTGAATAAGACACTAGGATTCTTGAACAACTCTTGGTTTCAAAGGTGCTTTATTTCTGTGGACTCAAGTGATCAAATGGAAGGGAAGTATCTCTGCAGACTTGAATCTTCCAGAAAAAATTATGGATCTCAATGCCATTGGGCTTTGGGTTTAGAACAAAAGGTTCGTGCGTAGGGGGAAAAAGGAAACATTGGTTTGGCTTTGACTCTTGACGCTTTTGGTATTTATTTATGTCCAACTTTATTTCTTTTTAAAATTTCAATTTCTTGGCATGAAATTCGGTATTCATTGACTCCCTGGCATTCTTGTGTGACGTGGCTGCTTTTGACTTTTTGACTCCGCCATTTTCCCTAGGTTGATTTTATGTGTTGTGCTATTTGGTGGTGAACTATCCTGTGCCCAGCCCCCACCTCTTCTCTAAACCTGCTGGAACTCTCTTTCATACCACATGTTAAGAGGAACGGTGACTTGGAAACTTTTGTAGTCTACAAGCCAGCGATGCCATAAAGACTCAAGGTTTTCAGAAGAATCCTGACCAGTTACAGTACAGGTTCAAGGGATTGTGAATAGAAGGTGGATTGTTTGCAATGGATTCCCTTTGTTTATGTGCTTGAACAGAATTGCTATCCTTCAGCTAAGCACATGTAGGTTGTGAACCCTAAATAATTTGTATGGTTCAACCACCCTTGTTTTTCTGTGTCTTTGGCCAAAATGTAAGGCTTTTCTTAAATTCATTCAATATATTTTAAACGGTATAAAGAAAAGCCTATAAGTTAGAATAAAAGATCCTTAAAAATGATACTTCAACAAAACCCTTTAAGTATTTTATTATTCCCCGGTTCTAGGGAGCTAGGGAAATGTGGTCATTGAAAGGGGGAATTATTTCCACAAATGGTGACATTTCCCGTAAAATACATGCAATGCTTTTGAAAAATGAATATTTCATAATATGTTTGTTTTTCCTTTTTTTGATTATGATAAATAATTGCTGGTATGTATTAGTAATGGACATTTTAACTTGTATTTGGGGAGGTTTGCTTTGTTCTTTAACGATGCCGAGGCAGCATTTAAAACAACCTGGCTAGGTTAGACTTTGCCTGTTCTTGACTATTTCTCTCTTTTTATGATATAAAGGTCTGCCTATGAATTGAAATGCAGATAAAACATGTACTGAAGGTAGAACACACTGATATTGATTTGAAGGGAAAAATATAATGATAAATATATATATTTATATATATACACACACATAAGTAGGTGAGTGGGAATATATGATATATTCACACACACATGGGCACAATGACAGTATGCTTTCAAAGTTGTTTTTTTGATTCTGAGGAATTTGCCACCTCACTGAGCTTCCCAAGATTCCAGGATTTCCTTTGAAATAATTAAATGTTTAAGAAAGAAATGTTTTGCTTGTTTTCTGTAGCTACTAGAAAACACAATTCTTATGATTCCCTATTCTTTCATATCCATTGTGACATATCCATTGTGCACTCAGAGGAGCCTGTTTTTAGGGAGACTTTGGGAGGATCCTTTCTTCTATTACCACTTTTCACCCCACCCAATGCCTTGAGAAAATTAGGTACAGAGCCACCTACACCTGCTCATCTTGACTCTTGTCTTTCTGTTCATCTCAGTTCCCCAGTTTTTCCACAGGGGAGGCCTTGTTTCCTGGAGAACCTTCTGAAGTTTGAATACTGGAGTGAACCCTCTTTCCATGCTGGTTCTGGGCCCTCTCCTGGTGCCGCCCTCCCTGGACTCCCAGCCTCATTGCTCCCTGGGGCAAAGATAAGGGGAATTTCAGAGTTAGTAGAAGGAATTTTTTGCTGCGTCTGTGATCGAGGCATTTTAGATATACATGTTGGTAGCCCTAAGCATGAGGTTTAATCTATTTCTTACAGAGGAAGGGTTCACAGTGGACCAAACTCTAAGGGTAACCCAAAGAGATGGCATAACAGGACTTCTGACCCAGACCAGCCAGTTTTGTTCTCATAGTGACCTTCTGCTCACTCATGAGCAGAACTCCCTTAGTTGATAGGGAATCCCTGATATGTCAGAGCCAGTATGGCAATAGGGAAAAGCAATTGAATTTCAATTCACTGTAAAAAGCATTTTCTTCTTTCCCTTTCCTTTTCTGTTTGTAGAACATATTTCTGCAGAGTGGGCTGGTCCTTGGGCATGACCATTGTTAGGTTATTGTGGAGAGTTTTCTGCACTGCTGGGAGGATGCTGCAGTTTTGTTTGTTTGTTTTAAATCTCATTATTACACCTATTTGTTGCCTGGAAAGGGAGAAGGTGCTGTCCCCAGGATGTAATCATTCTAGATAGAGATGCTTTCAGTTCTGTTAATGGTTGCCATTTGCTATTGAACTCCCAAGGAAATCTCCAATTTGGAAACAATTTCTGACTTCCTATTTGGGTTCCTGGTTTTCTGCTTCTGGACAAGAACAGCTTCTATGCTTTAGGAGCTTTGAAATCACTGGACCAGAGGAAGCAGACGTATTACAATGGGATGTGGCAGATTATGCAAGAATTTCTTTTACTCTAAACTCAAGGTGTTGTACAGCTGTGGTAGAGGATTTTTGACGTTTTGTATGTTCTCAGGCCACTGGGTCTTCCCAGTGACCTTCCCTGCAAGGCCAATGTGACAGATAATGAATCTATTTTACCCCAGTCGAGTTTCCTAGCCAGAACAGTATTCCCACTTCAAACTCAGTTAATCATTTGATTATCAAATATTTATTGAACACTTACTCTACCAAGCAAAGGGCTAGAACCATAGGGATATAAAGATGAAATAAACCTCAAGGCATGTAATACAAGAGATGAGAAATGTACATTAAAAACCATACTGCAATGGAAAATGGAACCTAAGGAGAAGTGCAAGATGCTATGGACATCCAGAACAGGAAGAAATACTTCCAAGTGAAGGTAGAAGGGAAGGCTTTGAAACGATGGCATTTGAATTGAGTTTTGAGGGATTCATAGCCTGCATGCAAGTGGGTGAATATGGCTGGCCATGCCCGTAGTCATGATGAATCATTCATTCACTTGCCACGTTGATTTCTTTCTGATGAGAAAGCAACACAATTTTCAGCAGCACATATTCAAGCCATGTGATGTCTTCCACTGTCTGTTAACATTCACCCAATCTTATTGAAAGAATAGCCCTTCGGCTGAAGCTAGGTTAAACCTTGGTTTCGAAATGTGATTCAGGGAATGGCTCTTCCTCGTGGATAACCACACTCCTTCTTCAAAGACTTCGTGGACACCCCGAGAGTTGGACTTGCAGTTGCTCAGATGCACCCATGTGCATGCCTTGGCTGAAAGCTAAGCCCCTGCAGCTTTGGTGTATCTAAAACCCACTCCTCTAGTCCTCCACATGTGGTGGAAGACAGGAGGAATGAGGCTTCAAGAGGTAATTTGCATGTCTCCGTCTGCAAGGCACATCAGAAGAGTGGAAGGTGTCAGTGGACCACTTTACGTGTAATTTCTGGAACCACTGAGTTTTTGAGACCAAAGGGAAGGAACTTGAATGAAAAGTGGAATTTCTTAAAGCCCAAAGCTGCCCAAGACACAGAAGATTCCAGTCTCTTATTCTTAATAGGGTTTTAGTTCAACCCTGGTCTGGCAAGCTTCTGGAATATTTGAGGCCAGTGCAATCTCCCAGAATTGGTTAAGCCATGCAGAGCTTGGCTGGCCCCAGGACCTCACGGTAGCAGCTGAGGAGCTGGTTACTGTGGTCACAGCATTTCCTAATGAGGAATTGAGTCTTGAGAATGTGGGGTAAGTCCCAGTTTCTCTTATAGTTTGTGTAGTGGTTCTAGGTCTTTTCAGATACCATGAGAAGAGTTTATAGAAAAGGAAGCCAAGACAGTTTTTTTTTCCTGATCCTTTCCTCAATGGTCCCCAGTTCTCTCGGCACTACACACAGATTCTTCAACAGTTTGTGCACCTTATTTAATCTTCTGAGACTTTAAGAAACACAGAAACAAAACCATGCAGACATTGAGACGAGAGATGCAAAGGCACAGAGAATTGGAACAAGCGTGAAGGCCTCCCCACAGACAGATCTGCTCCTAAAACTGGTACTTAGCATTTAAAGTGTGGCCTGGCCTTTGACCTCAGATTTTCAGCAAGTCTAAGTGGAAATGCAGGGGATGGCAGCTCTGAACCTTAGAACTTATTAATAGGACAAGCAGGCTTGGGATCCCAGTTGGAACCCCCCAACTTCCCTCAGTCTTGTTCCTTATAATTATTCTCTAACTTCCATAAAATAACTCTACTGTTGCTGGTCCATGGCCTGGAATCTTTTCATAATGGGTGGGATGGTGACCACCTGCATCCCTGGGGCTGATAGACAAACCATGTCAGCCAAGCATACATTCAGAAAAGTTGGACTTCTATTTTACACAAATGATTTTTAACTCCAAGCTTCAAGATACTAAATTTTAATCATTCCCTTTACCACCCACCATCTGGGGCTCTACTGAGCCTGACCACCATGCACCACAGGCTGAAGGTGACCCCAGACTCTCACTGGACCCCATGTTCCCCACACCCATGATGTCTGCTCAAGGCTTTGTTGCCCAAACCATCATTCATCTCAGATTTAACTCATATTTACTGAGTACTTGCTTCATGCCAATTTACTAAGTGCTCTTCTATATATTTTCTTAGTTTATTTTACTTATTCCTTGTAATGACCTTTTTCAACTAGAGAAATATAACACATTGGTTTAATTGCCATGTGAGAAAAATGTGACCTAGGCACTTGAATGATTTGCACAACTTGATTCATAAGAAATAAAACCCCAATGTGGGATCAAGTGTCTTGGCTAAAAGTCTTCTGGCTTTTCCACCACACCTCTGGGTACACAGTCCCTTGCTTGACTGACGGGACATTCCACCTTTCTTTTCTTCCTGCTGCCTCGCTGAACTTTGAGAGGCCACCTCCCTGTGTGGTACATTTTATCTCAGCCTGCAGCAGCCAAGACTGGTTTGACCTGTGTCCAAACAACCCATCCTGAGATTGCCTAAGAGCAGGGGCCCTTGAGGCATCAGCCTGAGACGACATATGGAAAAGACATCCTTTTTTTCTCTGTTTCCAAAGATTTTTGCTGAAAATAATACATAAAATAGATCCTGTGAGAACCTACTTTTAAAGCCAATTGGTGTTCTTCTGATCTTTCCCAGGAAGATCTTTTGGCAGAATCTCTCTATGTTGTAGAGAAGAAATCAGGGCATTGGGTGGTGTCATTATATTTTGAAGCCCAAACTGCTCAAAAGGAACTGAACAGCAAATCTCTGCCTCTAGCTAAAATTGCTGCCTCCAATACCGCTGACCTGAAGTACTAGGCTCTAGCTTGGCTTCAGGAAGCTTGCAAAGACCTCGGTGTTGCCCCATGTCAGCTGTCAAAACTGGCAGCCCCCTCCCAGAGGTTAACGGAAGAAATTTCTTCCCTTGAGAACTAAGGGCTCAGTGAGATTCCTGGACGCACGCACAGTCAATTCATTCTGTTCATTAGTCTTCTAACTTACACACTCATTATTCATCTAGCAAAGATCCCAGACATGTGACTAGACCCTGTTCATAAGTGATTCACAGTCTAGGCCGGTGGGGAGCTAACCTCTGTACATCCAGGGCTGAAAAGTAAGATGAAATTAATGAATGCAGATAAAGCTCTCTCAAGTTCACAGAAAAGAAAGGCATCTTAGCACCACCAAGCTCAAAGAAAGAGGAGATGACGTGGGCATTAAGGACTGTTGAGCGTTCCTCATGAATGGCACATCCTGCATTAAGGACATTAGGGAAGGTTATAAGGAAACAATTAACACATGTGCCCCCTTCTTTCCCTAAAAGTAACTCCTAGTGTGCACCAATATATTGGCTCCTTTGACAGCCATCATTAGAGGATGCTTCCTGTGATCATCTGCCTTCTTAATCAGTCACCAGCCATCCTTCTCAAACAGGAAAAAATGGCTTAACCACAGCAAGAAAAGACAAGGGGAGGGGAGAGTAAGGAAAAGATTCCTCTGCTTTTGAGACAGATTGCTTTAGAAAGAAAGCAAAACGTAATCATGTTATCCTTGGTCTGGAAACTGAAGAAAGGGCCCCGTTACTGCCTCACCCCAAGGAAAGAAGAAGGACCTGAAACTCAACATCCCTATGCCTTTCTAGCTATCATTCCTAGCCATTGTTTCTACATGTCCGCAGACCCCATACCTCCATCCTGAGCCTTTTGGACTTATAGAGTTTAGGTTAAACAATATACTATGAATAGGCACATGGGTTACAGAGAACAAGAGAGAAAGATATTCTCTTAGGAAGAGCCAAGACAGAAATGGGACACAACAGCATGACACAGCGGTGAACACAGGTCTTGGATCAGTTGACTAACTTTGAAAGGTTCCCTGTGAGATAAGAAACTCCAGGTTAATACCACATTGCCCCTTTAGGCCAATAATGAATTCTTATCAATTCCACTTAAGAATCGTTCATTCCTTCTTTGTCACTGTTCTAACCTGATGGCAAATGCTGAGATATGTCTTGAGGTGATTTATCACAAGGGTTTCTGAATCAGGACATATCACATTCATTGCATCCATCACTTACCAGGCACCATTTCCAAAATATTACATATTTATCTCCAAGTAAGTCCATTTTTAACACTACAGATTAGGTCAATGGTGGGTGCCTTTTTTAAAAGTCCCCAAAAATTAGCAGTGATGAGAAATAGTGTTGTTTATTTTTTAACCTTCAAGACATAGCTATTGTTTCTTCCTCAATTTCCTAGTTCAATTTGGCAAACTGGACCACTAAAAGTCCACTAGGAGTTTATCTAATGATTTCTCTAAGCATGGCTGGGTGAGAGCAAGTAGAAAATCACGTCTATCAGCAGAAATTAGAGAGTTAGGAAGCTATGCTGTTGCATCCCAGGACCACAGAGAACTGTCATCCAGTGCTACCTCCCCTCCAAGCAGGGTCACCCATTTCTACATTCCAATGCAGCAGCTGGAGTCCCGGATTTGCCACTAACACATTCCACGTGCCCAAGCACAGTTTCCTCTTCTGCAAAATGGTGACACTCCTTAAACTTCCTTCCCATCCTAAAGTTCTGTTATCAATACCCACTCATCCAACAAATGGGAAGAAAATTTAGCTTCTCCTTAAACCCATGCTAATGTTTATCAGCATAAGAACCCAAGGAGATCCTCCTTACATAGAAGGCAAACATCTAAATCAATTCAACTGTATTGTTCTCTTGCATTAAAAGATGAAGCCAATACAAAAATTAGCTGGGTGTGGTGATGCATGCCTGTAATCCTGGCTACTCAGGAGCTGAGGCAGGAGAATCACTTGAACCCAGGAGGCAGAGGTTGGAGTGAGCTGAGATCGTGCCACTGCACTCCAGCTTGGGCAATAGAGCGAGACTGCATCTCAAAAAATAAAAAATAAAAAGATGAAGCCAACTGCTCACCCTAATAAATGTACTCAAAACATATATCCTGAAGGTTAAAAACAAAAACCACATTGCTTCCTCTAATCCCTTTTTTGTTATTGATGTCAAGCAGTTGAAATATACTGGGGTGCAGACTGAAGCAATAGCTTGTCAGGAGATGAGAATCAGCCATATGGGATATACAGAGATTATTGACCAAACAAAACAAAGCCAAGCAAAACACTGCAAATTCTACTGTCCTTAGAATGCCACCTAGCAAACAACCACCGCTCTAAGAATATGCTTTGGGTATGGAAAAGTATCGAACTTTGAGGTTGTCCGGGGAAGGCTCTGATGCTTTTATCAGAGTAGAATAAGGTTGTCCAGCACAGTTCCTAAACGCCTGTGGGGCGCTTTCACATGCAGTATCTCATTTGATCTTCTCAACAATGCTGTGAGTAATAAAGTCACACCCAGCATGCAAATGAGAACACTAAAGTTCAGAGAGGTTAGCCCACCTGAGGTCACACTACTGTAAAGGAGTTAGGGTCCAATTTCGAATCAGATGCTGCTGTCTGTGATGTCCAAACCCCCTTCTTTTGAGAGTTGGAGGAGCAGCAGACCACCTACCTCCCCACCAAGGCTCTGGACTGACAATGCCTGTTCTCCACCATGCCTAGGAATCCCTTTCAGCCAGGGTGGCTTCCAATGAATGGTAAATAGAACCAGATGGTCCTAGGTACAAAGAGTAGGACATCACAGCCTTGTCCTGGGGCATTTTCAGGATTCTTTAAGCATATCTTTACCCTTAAAGCCACACTACACATCATCTCATTTCCTAATTTTATTCTATCCACTTCCTTATGTAAATACATCTATGATCACAAATCCTCAAATATGGTTTCATCTACAAACTGCCATGCCAGAGAAACACCATTTGGAAAGAGCTGATCTAGTAAAGCAGAGTTCTGGGGATTGATGTCAGAGAACATCACGGTGTTTGCTAAGGCCGTTCAGCCAAAGAAGCCTGTACCTCTTAAAAATCCTCCATTTGAGGGAAGACCCATGGTCAGCGGCTCCTTAGTTGGCTTTGCAGAACTACTCACTTAGGGGGGCTCAGAGCAATGAGCAGAGGGTACCACCTCTGAACCGCAGAGGACCAAGTGGTGGCTGTGTTTTGAGTCAAGGCTGGGTGAGGAGTACAGAGAAGGTTTCCAGGACAATTGCTTTACTATGATAGGTCATGGGTGGAAACTGAAGTCTGGCAAAGCTTAGTAAGAGATGGGATTCAGAAGGCAAGTAAGGTGGGATCTCCTCTGGTCCAAGAAACGAATAAGTGTGAGCACCTTATGCAAAAAGCGAAGGACAGGGGCACTGGTTCTGCCTGATTCTGTCACTCCTAAAACAAACCCCAATGTGCGTGCTGGAGGAGGCCATGTGCTGGACTGAGCCCAGCTGTCCACTTCTACCCATGAGAGTAGGAAGCAGACTGGTGTGGACACTGGTGGACACTGAGCGTGTAGTTTCAGGAGGATCATTTTTTTCTTATTGAGGAGTGTAGCAAAATTTTTAGAGGAAGTCCAAACTTCCTGTTATGGCCAGATTTTAGCCAAATGATCGAGTGCTTCCTGGGCTCACACTAACATCTCACACTCTATTTCAAAGTTAGAAAAACTTCCTAATGTGGCAGAGGAGCTTGCATTTCTTCCATTTCTTGGGCCATGGGTGTGAGTAAAGGGTTCTCTTACCTGAATGCAGGACACTATTAAGAGGTAGGTGGATCAAACCACAGGCTACATCCCAGGGGAGACGAGAGAGGGTGCTGCCCACACCCTACACAGGGCTGGCCAGTCCCACTCCCCTGCTCCCTCAACAGCAGCCTCTTTCTGTCTAAAACTGCCTCCTTTCCAAGTCACTTAAGCTAGTAAGAGTTGCCCTGTGCAATTAGGGGGGACTTAGACTGGGGTAGAAGGGGCCAATCCAAATGGCTCAAAGAGCGGCTTTCTTGGGTTTAGGCCCCAGGATAAGGCTAGAGAGGGGCCACATGAGGAAGGCCAAAGACCAACAGGGACGATGTGTGGCTTCTGTGGGCTTCTAGCCTGCGGTCCGTGCCAAAGGGCCATTATCCGCCCTCCTCTTGGGCAGGCAGGGGTGGTTCCTGGAGGCATTCTGATGCATCCTGCCTTTCCCAACCTGTCCCAGACTAGTTCTTGCTACAAATTTCAGAAGAGGATTCTCCCTCAGTCCCCCTTGCCTCTCCTCCTGTCCTTTGGCGTGAATGTGAAGACCATTGCCTGATCACTTCCTTTAGCCTCTCGCTGTCTGCCAGACGCTTGCCCAAAGGTGAGGCTCTCAGTGAACAGCAACTCTTGTTCCCAGATGGCCTTTTGCCTTCTTGACTTTCCCTTTCTTCCCATGCTGACCGTGAGACTCTGAGACACAATGGCCTTGACAATGGTCCCTCGTTTATCAGCTGAAGGCTCCTCCCCAGCCTGGCCTCCCAGCTCTCATTTTATTCCATTTTTCTTTCCTCAGGGTGACCCCATTATGTTTTCCTTTCATTCCATGAGGTGGTACCTCTTCCTCTCGCAACACCCTGGGATGGTGTGGGTGATTGGTGTTGAAGCACAAAGCAACAATGCCCAAAGAGGCTTATGGTAGGAAAAAAAAATAATAATAATAATAAGTATAATGGGAAAAGCTCAGTGATGTGGGAAACTCCCTTCAGATCCTCCACTGGTCAGCCCCGGTTTTCCAGTCTTTTTCTTGTGGAATTTTAATACCATCTATTTACTACAATTGTTTTTAATGGAAGAAGAGCATCATGCTAATGAGTTGTGCAAAGGACATCATTCTTTTGTTACTATGATTTAAAGGGGTAAAGACTACAATGAACCGTGTTTATGTTCAGATATCCATTTATTGTGCTGGGTTGATTTCAGACTGGTGCATTCTCACTTATCAGGGACCTCTGATTCTAGCAGAACAAAATCAGCTATTTACTCTAGTTACTGTAAGCAGACACGTAACTTTTACTGTAATTTGAAAAACCTTGCACTGTAATGGTTTAAAAAAAAAAAGCAAATCTTATTGAAACTGATTTTGTATTTTTGATTACATCTGAATTTTCACATTTTTGTATCTAACCGTGACCACGGTAGTGCTTCCATAGCTTGTGTTCAAGGTCTCGTTTTCTTTCCAGGTTGAATTCCTAAGGTTGTGTTGATGCCAGATGTTTAAGGGGCAGGACTGGGGCCTGGCTAGCAGAACCTGTCATGGGGGTTGTGTCTTAGGCCAGATCATGAGCTGGCCACAGGGAATCTTGCCTAGATGGAGCAAGCTGATGTCGCGTTTCACTGCGTGAATTCCCACAGACAGTTCATATCTCCAACTAATTTAAGGCCAACAGTTTTGGCCAAACCTTTGCCAAGGACTCTCAACTGAGCTGCCCCCCACCCCTGCATTACCCAGCTTTCTGGGTAAGAGAGGACATTTTTGAAAACAAAACTTGTGAAATTAATTTGTGCTTATGATTTTTTTCTTCTTTCTGGAAACATGCTGGGAAGCAGACAGCATGACGTTATCGCTCTTTCTGCTTTTCCAAACCAATACACCTGTTGTACTCTTTTGTTTCTTAGTGAAGAAAATTCTAGACACAGACCTAAATATGAACTCTTTTCCTCCTGTATTTCGGATTAGCAATTCTCCCTATGTATTCCTAACTTGTTGAAGTGTTTTCCTTCTTAGCATTGCTTCTCACACTTTATTTTTTTACTGAACAACAACAACAAACCCACAAAAGAAGAAATAATCTCTTTCTCTTTTTCTCTCTTTCTCTCTCTGATGTGTAATGTTGTGTTGTCCAGATTCTGTATAAAAATATGTATATGATGTATCTGATATTTGGCAGCCACTGGCTGTTACTTTAACCAATATAATTAACAAAATGCATAATGTTGGTGTTTGATTTTTTTTTTACAAAACAAAAAAACAGCCTAGTTAAGATGTTTGTGTATTTTTGCATGGTTAAAATGTACTTAGTGCATTGAGAAATGTCGTGGAGGCACTCAGTGAAAAGGCCGGTTTACTTTTTGATCCTAATGGTAATTGGTTGTTGACCAGACTAATCCCTATGATGTATGTCTTCTTTAAGTTAGCATATTTCTATTTATAACTTGTTTTAGTACTCAAGATTCAGCATAGCGTATCTATCTATCTCTATTGTATTTACTGTTCCTTAAAACCAGGTTGTGGAAGTTCACTTCGTCTGGCTCAAATGTCTCCATTGCCGATTTCTGTTGAAATGTGTTCCATTTAATTTGCTGTACAGTCCAGATCTGAAGCACCCCCGGGGCCCATGGACAAGGGCTGTCATCTCTCCTTCCGGAGGTCTATTCCTTTGAGCAGGACTGTGGTTTTTCCCTTGTCATGGAACGTCTTTTTTTTTTTTTTTTAACCTAGTTATATAAAGGAGGATAAAAGACAGGAAATTAAGCAGAAATATAAGAAGTATTTATATTTTATACAAATAGCACATATAATATATTATAGAGAGATAGACAGGCAGACTTTAAATGTGAATTAAGCAAAAAGGCAATGAAAGATATTGAAGGACTCAGACAGAGAGATCTTGAGTTTTCCCCCCAGGAGTGCCACCATTTCAATAGGAGAGCTGCAGAAAAATGGACTGGCCTTCCTTGTGCCTCAGTTTCACTCTAGGTAAGATTGGAAAGGGCAGTGTTAGGTGAGAGAGGCATCTACATTTTCTTGGGCCTTCAGTGCATTTAAAGCAAAAGTGGATCTTTAACTGCTTAAGAGATTGGATCGCTGTATGTTTAGAGACAGTGCTCGCAGCATCCCCTCTCCCCGCTTGGACATCTAGACTTGCTCAAAGGAAATGCATGTCTTAAAAGGCACAAACTGTTCTGGTTCAAGATTACCCTGATTTTCTTCTTGCTGGGATCTCAAGTCATCTCTTCAGCCAGGTACTTCTGCACAGCTTTTGAAAGGAGGCAGATTTGGAAAGCAATATCTCTGGGAAATAGAGGTGAATCTGTGGTGCAGAGTTCGTTCGTTCTCCCTAAAGGAGTCAGAATCATGGACTTCTTTTTTTCCCCTGGGCACACAGGAGTTTGCCATTCTATATTTTTCCAACCCAAACTCTGAGAGACACATCTCCCCCACTCCCAATGCTAGGAGCCAGCATACACAGAAGGTATTAGAAGCACCTAGATAGATTTTTCCAGTGTCTGTGTTTTGGCAGACATTTGTCTTTTGGCAGAATAGTGTACCTCTCCACAGTGAGCCATTCCCCCCTCCGCAAATCTGAAGACACAGCCAGTCCTCTGAAGTCTTGGGCTTATTGGCTCTGCAGTGAAACGTTAATCCTGATGGCCAGCCAAGTGGAAGCCAGGACTGTGAGGCCTCTGCCTCTCTGACTCTTCACAGTTAAGAGCTCAGAGTGCTTTACAAACATGTTTCTCATGGCCACCAGACGCCTCCATGATATGCCTGGCCATGGGCACTGATCATGTCACTGTCAGCTGCTGGTGGGCATCTTTCAAGATCTTTTGAAATTTTCATTAGGTTCTAATGCACTTATTACTTTCCCTGAGCTGTGGTTGACTGCAAAAGGGCAGGATTCCACAAAGATGTGGCAGACGCTACTGCTCTCCTGTTTGGCTCTTTCAAGGGCAGAATCTAGATGGGGCATTGTGGACATGCTGACATTGGTCAGGAGTCCCAAGGAACCTGCTAGAAAATGTACTCACCATTCCCCCAGAACAAGGTTGGCTCTCTTTGGATGAAAGGCTGGTAGAGCCCTTCCTGACCCTAGAATTCAGCCCCTACCTCACGTCTTTTCCAGACTGATATCAGTTCTCCAGGACCATAGACTACAAACGTCAGAAAGGTCTCAGAGCATGTGGAGTCCCATCTCCTCCCTGTACAGATGAGGAAACTGAAGCCCAGAGAGAGATGAAGTGATTTACCCAAAGAAACCCAGCTCAAAAGGAGCAGAGACCCCCTCAGACCCTGCTTCCCAATGTTCCTTTGTCCCCCTCCTGACTTATAACCAGCAGCTCAGAATCCTTTTAATTTGTGAAATTCAAATATCATTCCCAAGCTCTCATGTTTGATAGAAGTCCCTAAGTTTCTTTTCCCCATGATTATGGTCAATGTGAACATACATGTTCACATTCCCCTTTCCCAACCCAGCCCCGTGTTAGCCAAAGGAAGAGGGTTCAGATTTAGGATGTGAAATGAGCTAATGTCTCATTAACCTGTATTTTTGAGGGATGAGGAAGAACAATGAAAATAAGGAACAGCAGAATCTAAACCTATAAACTGCCCTTACTAAATCTCCTGTGAGAACAGCTTTTTTCTAAAAAATCTCAGCGGTCCATCCATCCACCCAGCGACCCCACCTGTTGTTCAGCCATCCCAACTTTCCTGGACTTCTTCCATTCCAGAGGCATCTGATTTCTCCAGAAAGTCTGTTTTAGCAGAGCCCGTTTCAGGAAACCCTCAACTTTTTAAACCAAGCAGATGTTTATAATGTTTGTTATAAATTCCTTTTATTGTACCTCTCTCTGCTTTTATCTCAATTGAGCCACCAGAAGCCAAACGTGTTTTCCTCATGCAAAATGGTAGACCAGGAATGTCCTGTGGTGTCATTCTTCTAAAAAATGGTTGTTGGCCTCCTGGCTTCACCTTCCCCCTTATATGAGCCTGGAAGCACCTGGCTTAGCTGGTGTGTTTTCCTTTGGGAGGACTTTTTGAGGTTTGTCCCCCAAAGCTTACAAAGATATAGTCTAGAATGTGTTTTTATTTGAATTTTTGTGGTTTTATTTGAATTTTCAAAATAAAGTCTGTAATTGCTACTGAGGCCCTTGATTCTTTGTTATGCCTGAGAAGGGCCCAGTGAGTCCCTACTCCTTTCCTCAGCTTCCAGTTCCTAAGAGTCTCTTTCTAATTAAATAGATGCTTTTTTTATTCCAATTAGATTATGGTGCTGTTTCTCAAAGAGACCAAGTCCCTGAGTTGAAGATCTTTAAAGGGCTTTATTCCTTTAAAAAGGTGCCATTCCAGCCCTTTCCAGCCCCCACCTCCCCACTCCCTTATAAGTGTCACCCCCTTTCCCCACCAGGCCCTGACTCAGGGTCCAGAGAAGACTGACCATGACCCTGTGCCACGCCAGGGGCCCAGGCAGGACCTTCAGTGACCTTTCCTGGTGGTGGGTGCTCCCTGAAGAGGTGAGCAGCTATAATAAGCGCTTTGTCTTGCCAGAAGTTAGGGTGGGTTTGGGTTCTCCCTTTGAAACACTGGGGCTGAAGAGCACTCTCTGGTGTCTTTATGGGAGAAGAGAGCGTCCAGAATTGGCCAACACTGGGGGCAGTTGTCTGTGTAGCCAGCCAGCTCTGCAAGAAAGGGGACTGCAGCCGTGACCCCTAAGTTAGGGCCATAGGTCCCAAAGCTAATTTGTTTGATATTAATAAAAATTATAATTATTATCTATTTTAAAATAGAGTGATAGAGTTGGAAACACGGTATTTCACTATCACACTGTCCTAACAACTCTTTCTCACGTGGTTCCGGAGTTCCTTCCCCCCGTGTAGCCATTCTGGTAGTGCACGCATGTGCACCTGCTCTACGTCCTTGCAGTCCATATCAAACCTTCCTTTTTGTATGTTACTATTTGTATTCTAAACCTAGTCCATGTAATTCCTGTATTCCGCAATGTTCTTAAACATACCAACACAGGCACGGCCCATGGCTGCTGCCTGCAGACCAGCTCGTGGCTCAGAGCAACACACAGACCTGAGGCTGCTGTCTTTACTGAGCTCTGTTCACGCCCCAGAAGGGTGTCTGCAGCTTAGCGAAGCAATAAAGGGCACTTGCCGTTATTGTTATGTTCCTAAGGCTAATAGGCAGGGTGCTTAAAAATAGCTGCCTGCCTTTCAATATGTAAGAGCAGAGCTGGAGAACATACACTGATGTAAGAATGCAAATCCAACCAAAATATCCGAATCCCTGCAGAAAGAGCGCGGGGTTCCAGCACTGATTCTGCGGTAACTCCCTGTGTGACTCTAGACCCTTAACCAGTGGCTCTGTCTGTAACGTGAGGGATTCCTCTAGATTATCTCTAAGGGGTCCTGTTTTGGGCTGTGGATAACTTAGAAAATATATTTAAACATGTATCAAAGTCAAATTTTACGGTAAAGTTCCACAGCCCTACCGATTGATTTTGACAATGATCATTAAATCTTACGTTGTTCATACCCTCACAGTTTGATTATCACATTCACTTTATTAATTTATTATTATAATTCTTGGATTCCTGGATAAAATGACACCCATTTTTCTTAGGATCAAAACAAGATGGCTTCCACCAGAGAAAGAAAGGCCAGGCAGGGAACTGGTCCCCAGGCGGCTGGCCATTACAACTACTGTTTCTCCCTGCTCCCATTTCATCCCCACGAATGTCCCACTCACGGGTGGCCCTGAGTCATCATAGCACAGCGTGTCCATGCCTCTGCCTCCTCAGGCCCCAGGCATCTCATGGAGAGTCCTTTCTAGACTGCCATCTCATGCCAGAGGGTGGAGGGATTTCCGCCTGGCTTACCACAGTTGTGTGTGGTTTGTTTGCTGGCATTCTTTAGCAGCAACTGCTTGAGAGCCAGTTCTTCAATTCCAGGCAGTCGATTCACCCAGCATCTTGCCAGAAGTTGGCTCAGAATATCAGGCAGCTCTCCATGCTCATCCTTCCCATAGCATTTCAAGGTAACTGTCCATCTCCTTCACTCTAGAGCAAGAAGAAAGGAGAAGCTTCTTCTATCCATTCTGTTCTGTCTCCTGCACTTTGTCCTGTGAGTGGAGTCAAGTTAAAGGAGCTTCTTTCACTTCCCCGGAGACTCACCCAGGACCTCACATTCCCAAGGGCAATGTAGCTGCCATTCCATCTGTTCTAGGGGGAACATTCCTGAACCCTGAAAGGCTGTCCTCTTCTCCAGCTGAGCATAGGTCTCGCTGGGGCATACAGGCAGCAGACCTGGTTTTCCAGGACACGTGCCATTCAAGGCCATTGGGATGGGCTGAAAGGTTGATAGCAAAGGTCTTGATCTATCTTTTGCAGGACCTTGGTGCTTCCATCTTCCACTCGCCAGTCGGGTGACCACAGAAAAGAGATTCTGGAGAGTAGAAACTTTGGTCAAGTTGCCCCAAGTCAGGGATGAGCCTTCTTTCCATGGAGCCTTCCAAAGGGCAAGCCGTCTGCTACTGTGTACTGTAAATTCAGAGCTTCAGGAGCTGAGGCCTCCTGTGCTTGGGGGAAAGGTAGCTGAGGAGAAAGGGACTCCTTCTCACCTTTTGTTTACCTTTGATCTGGCTGAACTTAGCTGCCCTTAACTTCTAGTTTGCTTAAGTCCTTATTGCCTTAATAACCACCTAATAAGCAGTCAGAACCAGGAGAGAAGCCCCTCCCGTGGAATCCATTGCAAGCCTGTCCCCAGTCTCCCCACTGCTGCTATGCCTGAAAAGAGCCCCAGCCCCATCTCCAAAGCCCAGGGTTTGCCTCTTGCTGAAAGAGCAACCTTCCCAGGCTGAGGACAAACCCAGGACTGCTCAGGCGGAGAGATCCCTGCACCCACGTTCACCACTGACAACCCAACTCCATCCTCAGTCTCCATGGCTTCAGATCTGGACTCTGCACCCTCCTCCACCTCCACCTCTCGTCCCAGAGACCCTCCCCACATCATGCTCAGTGCTGTTCCTGAAGACCATCTAGACTTTTTTGTTCTCTGGAACATTCTACTCACCTTCAGCTGCAGCACATTTCTTCAGCCTCTCCACCAAGCTCTTTAAAATGAAAGGCAGTTACTGTCTTCCCTTGGACAATAATGAATGTATCTACTGTATGTGCAGACCATGTCGAGAAGTGGCTGGGTTAAGAAAAAAGAGGGTTTTTGTAAAGCCTGTTTATTTTTTTAAGTCAGTTTTGAGCATTTCTATTTTACCACCCTTCACATGGTTTTGGGGAACCCAAATTGTATCAAGGTCTCATGCCAAAACAAGCCAAAAGTTGTTTTCTTTACCTTTTTCCTCCATGCACCATGATTTCAATGATTGTTTCAGTGTCATTTTAAATGTTTTCTTGTGACATGTACTGACGATAAAAGTCATCTTGACAAAAAAAAAAAGATTTATACATGAATCAGAAAGTATTTATTTCAATTTTGTACCTTTCCATTTTAATACATTATAATGTATTGACTCAACGGAGATAATATAAACAGTTCATTTTAATAACACGTGTGTGTGTGGCTTTTCCTTTATGCATGGTGGGGGAGGGGCAAATCATCGTGGAGTGGAAAATTCTGGCAGCTGAGGGGCATCCATTGTGAGCAGACGGTGGCCTCTGGCTGCACCAAATACTTCCTGCACCTGGAAGTTAGAAGCAGCTGGCACCAAGAGAAGAAGAGGTGTTAAAGGGAAATTGAGAAGGTAAGTGGATGGCGACGTCTCCAGCACCAGCTGCCTCTCCGACTGACACACACCTTCCGCCAGGTAGGAAAAGCCATGCACAGAGCAGAGCTACCCACTCCCAGAGCTTAAATGCAGGCTGGCAATTGGAGGTTCAGAGAAGGGCCAGGTAGGGGAAACCCCAAAGAAGCTAAAACGAGAAGAAGCTGGAGAGAAAAGTCAGTGCTGAAAATGAGGGTCTGGAGGTGGGGAGAGGCAGAAAAGTCTTGGGTTGTATTTTCTCAATGTAACATTTTTCCCCCTAATGCCTTTGCTGGAAATTCTGCCAATAAATCTGTGGGGCAAACTGGCTTCAGACCAAGCCCCACGGACCTCCACCAGAGGTTTCTTATTGCCCCATCAGGAGGATTTCTCACTGCTCAATTAGGAGGAACACAGCATCGAATACAAGCATACTCATTCTGGACTCTCCCAGATGGTGCGTGGCAGGTGGGGACGGAGTGAGGCTGTGGCTGGTGCAGGGAAGAGCAGGGAGAGCCAGGAGGGAGGGAGGGCATGTCAAAAGTGACTGTATCCAGAGGGCTTGATTTAAACATTTTTCAAAACATATGTGGCAAACAGCGTGGTGAGTGTACCTCATGACATTATTCTCCACTCTTCTCTGCATGCTTGGACGCGTTCCACTTTCAAAATGTGTCATTTTGGAGGGAAAGGGAGGAACAACTACTTGAAAGGAGTCCACGTCAGTATGAGCCCTTTCTCCTCAGCAGAAGGTTGCCCCAAAGTACCTCCTCTGAGGAGAGAGAAAGGAGAGAGGAGGAGACACAGCTTTCATCAAATGGGGCACCCAGGACTCTGGGGGAGAGAAGGCACGTTCTCAACAATTGGCCCTTTGATCCATCTCCCTCAACGTCCCTGTTCTCTCCATTCCCTTTTCTCCTTCCCAACATTTTCAATTCCGAATCTTCTATACCTGCCTCCTGGGTACGTCCCCTTCAGGGCAGGCACCCAGAGCTCAGGCTTGTCTTTGTCAGAAAAGAGAATGCCATGGAGGATAGAAACACTGAGGGGCAAGTAGAGGGGCCTCTTTCGCTTCCTCCATCACCTGCACCCCACTTTCAGTCTCTCCTGAGAACACGCATGACTCCTGGGCAGGGGTCAGTGACTAGATTATTTCAAGTCCTAATCCAAGATGTTAGAAAGGAATCAGTCACCAATTATACCAAATAAATGCCTCTCTGGGCCTAAGAAGGGGCCAATTTGGGGACACGGACACGTCTACCAGGAAAGAAACAGAAAGCCCCCTCCCATCCACTCGTTTCCAAATCTCTTTTCCAAACCTCTTAGTAAACTGATGAGGAATCTTCAGCTTGCAGAAGGTTCAGCTGTTTAGAGAGAATTTGGGTTCTGCGGAGAAAATATGGGAAGCTCCTACTGGTTAGTTTAAACTATTAATAGAATCCTTCCTAAATTGAGTTCTCATCAAAGGCAATTAGAGAGGACTCTTTTGAATTCTGGCTCTTGGGGAATTTAGGTCTGGGATTTAAGATTCTGCCTCTGTGCCAGCATATAATTGTGCTTGTGAATCTGGACCCTGTCTTAGCCCGTCTGGGCTGCTGTAACAAAATACCATAGACCGGGGGGCTTATAAACAACAGAAATGTGTTTCTGACAGTTCCGGACGTGGGGAGGTCCAAGATCAAAGTGGATTCAGCCTCCGGTGAGGGCTTTCAAGTCATAGACAGTGCCCTCCAGCTGTGAAGAGGCTCCCTTGGGCCTTTTTCTAAGGGTGTTAATCCCATTATAAGGAATCCACCCTCACGGATAATCACCTCCCAAAGGCCCCACCTCCTAATCCCACCGCCCTAGGGCTGGGATTTCAATGCTTGAATTCTGAGGATACACAAACCTTCAGATTATAGCTGACCCTCTTTTCTCTGTGGTAAATGGAGACATTTGGGCTTCCTTGCCCCCTGGTAGTTGGGGTTGCAGGGGGACTATTGTGAGCAAACCCTGTCGCTGAGTAAACTGCTGTCCAGTTTGCACTTGTTGGTGTGCGCACGTGCTTGCGCACACACACACACACATCCACAGGGCTCCCCACTCCCAGGTGGCCCACCCATCAGCCCCCGGGCCCTTGGCCCCAGCCATCTAATCATGCACTATGGAGGCCCATTTGGACACACTTCTAAAGCCAAGGCAAATGGAAGTTGAGCCACTCCTTCCTTTGTGCCCTCTCTTCTTTCCCATCCTGCTTACTGCTTCCTGTCGGCTCCCTCTCCTGCTTACTCTCTCCCAGGCCTGGCCTGATTTCCTCTGCACCCAGGTGGAAGCCCATTGATTTGAATGATGGTCCCTTCTCAGAACCTCAATGCCACAGGCAGGTTGCAACTGCCCCTGGGCGCCAGGGGTGGTTCACCTCATCATCCCCGCCCTAAACTCAGAGAGAGGGGCAAAGAATTCCATGTGGCCTGGGGCCTGCCTGACACCCCCTTGGCTGCTATAACTCTTAAGATTAAGGCTCCTGTTGCTTCATTGTCTAGTGGCTGCCTTCATTCTCAAAAGATGTCTTTTGTCTGGTACATGAGCTGGCATTTTTTTTTTTTTTCTCAGAGTGGTGCTGGGGGCGCATGCACTCCCATAAGTTCACATTCTTTTCCTAGCTCCCCAGCCCCTCACTTTACCTCCATCAAGGCCTTTACCTACATTGCTTCAGGGAAAGACTCGCCTTCCCTGCCCTCCCACTCACAGGCACCAAGATTGCAAAACTGTGAGGCAAGAATGGTTGTAGGAGAGAGGAAGGGAGGGCAAGGGAAGCCCCGTAGCCTTGGGCCACCATCACCTGGCTACTGGAGACACCTTGTCCTTCAGAGCTGCTGCTCGGATCCCCTCCACACCCCTCCACCAGTGCTGGAGAGGGAGCACTGATCTAGCCCAAAGTTGAGTTTCCAGAAGAGGCTGCAGCGTGCATGGGTCACAGAAAGCGGGAGCTGGTCTCACAAATGAAGAAGGGAAGTGGCTTCAGGGGCTCCTTCGACATGACGTCATGCTTAGGAAAAACATATAGCATAAAGCAATATTTAAGGATTTTTATGTACATTGAAAAAAACCCAACTCTACCTGAATTATGCTGCCATCTCCTTATGCAAACTCTCCCCATCCACCTCCTCCTGCATGGGGAATGTGGTCTCAGCATCCAGGGAGGAGCTTTCAAAACTGGCCTAGGAATATGGAAAATCGGATGGATCCTGCCCTCTGCCTGGAAAGAACACAGAGACAGAAGCCAAGAGGAAGAAACAGAACACTCGGAAAATGTTCTCTTTTCTGTTCGTTTCCTGGGAGTAGCTCGTCCTGTATAGTCCCCAACAAAGGGCCTAGAATCATAAAATACTGTTGGATAAGGTCAAGAAAAAATATATGTTCTTTTGGGAAATCAGGTCCTATTACAGCCTGGACTCTCAGGAGGTTTTATTCTCTCCCTTATTCTCCTACTTGGTGAGGGATGGTCCTGGATTTGCTGTTAAGGTTTAGGTCTAATTATGGCTCCTCCCAGCAGAAAACATCCTCACTGCCAGCTGGGTTTCGGCTGGAGAGTGAATCTCCATGTGGGGCGAGCATTGCCCCTCCAAGGGTCACCTTCCCTGGAACCTCTGAGACCATCAATGTGGTCTTCCTTTCCGCGCGCTGTCCGTTCCCTCCCCGCGATCCGCTTCCCTTTCCCGCGCTGACCCTTCCTTTCCCCGCCCTCCCCTTCCCCTCCCCGCCCTCCCCTTCCCTTCCCCGCACGGACCCTTCCCTTCCCTGCCCTCCCCTTCCCCTCCCACGCGGACCCTTCCCTTCCCCGCGCTGACCCTTCCCTTCCCTGCCCTTCCCTTCCCTTCCCCGCGCTCCCCTTCCCTTTCTCGCGCTCCCCTTCCCTTCCCCGCGCTGACCCTTCCCTTCCTCGCGCTCCCCTTCCCTTCCCCGCGCTCCCCTTCCCTTCCTCGCGCTGCTATCTTTTAACCCTACAAGCACACGTGAGGTCAGCTGGATCTTCCCAAGTGCCCTCACTGAGCTGGATCTTCCCAAGTGCCCTCACTGAGCATCAGGCAAGAGTCACAGGTAACAAGTAACCACTAGACAAGGAAATACAAACAGCCGAGCCTCCAGGGCCTTCCCCATGCCCACCTTCCCCCTGCCTGCCTTCCCCCTTCTCCCGCGTGTTCTGAGCTATTTCCTCCCTGGGCCCAGTGGGTTGGCACAGCCGCCAGACACCGTGCCCAAATCTTCTATTTCTCAGCCCCTTCCGTCAATAGCTTGCCGGCTTTTCCAACTAGGCCAAGAGGGACAAATCCCACCAGGCCGTTTCCCTGCCCCTTTCTGTTGCCTCCCAGAACCCTAATTCTTCTCCCCCTGGTGACTGATGCCACAAATAGCCTCGCCTTTTAGGGGAGACCACAACTGCACAGGGGCAGCCATATACTTGTTGTACCAAAATAATCAGTTATTCAAAGAGTTCCAGCTCTGGGATCAGAATGCCTGATCATTATTATAACAGAATGCCTGATTATTATTATTGGCGCTTACTATTCGTAAACTTGTTAATATCTCCATGCTTCAGTGTTCTCATCTTTAAAATGGGGACAATAGTACCACCCCCCTCACAGGGATTTTATGAAGAATAAATAAAATTAGATATATATAAAACATGTCAAACAAAAATGGTTAAATAAAAGTCCATAAGGTTAAATAACTGATAACTTTGCAATATCCACCGCCCCCCCCCCCCCACCCCGGGGCCATCCCACCTGGGTTTCCTAATCTGCCTGGCACCTCTCCCTACCCACTGACTCCCGCCTCAGCCTTTACTCCGAAAACATCAGAGGAAAGTGCTCAGAATTATGCCAAAGGCAGTTCTTGTCCAAACAGAAAGCTCTCACGTGGCTTCTTGTTTCAAAGCTCAGCATTCACCTGGGCTTTGTTATATGGACAGGGGTCCTAGGCCCAGGGAGAAGGAAAGCTTAGGATGGAAACTATTTGGGATGTGGCCACCGTGCTCTGGGGGCTGACTGGGTGAAACACAGACTCATTATCACAACTGCCTGCTCTTCCCTTATCACTTAGAATCCACTTTCGTACGTTTTTCCCCGCCGCCCCCGCCCACCGCCTCCGCTCCGTATTCTCTTTCTCTCCATATTACAGATACAGAAACGAAGCCTCACAGAGGCCAGGTGACCTCCTTCCCTGGGGAGTGGCAGAGTTGTGCCTGGCCTGCTGTGGGCCCCAGACTCATGCTCTTCTCGCCACAGCCCCTGGCCAGCCTGCTGCCTCCCACTCCCAAACTCAACACGCCCCCTCCTGAAAAGCAAAACAGGTACTCACTGACTGCAGTCAGCCCTACATGGAGAACAACTATAGGGAGCCCTGTGGGGTCTAGTTAATGGTGGATGGATGTGCCAGTCCTAGCAACAGCAAAGCAGGAGGAAGAGCTCCTGAGACAGAGAGGGCACTGAAGTGAGTGCTAATGGCAAGGCAGACAGGGCAGAGTGCACAAAAGCTGGAAGGAAGGTCCTTTCCCAGAAGACCTACAGGGAGACATCAGAAAGGCAGGGCGGCTGAAATCATGAAAAAGCATGAGCCCTCGAAGGGAATGAGACTGTAAGGAAAAGAGGAGACCAAACAAGCTCAGGTGATAGCTAAGGCTACACCTCTGGAGGAGAAATAATAGCAAAAGGAGGGAAAACAAAATGCAGGCAATTACCGGGCATGGTGGCTCACACCTGTAATCTCAGTACTCTGGGAAGCCGAGGCGGACAGATCATCTGAAGTTAGGAGTTCGAGACCAGCCTGGCCAACATGGTGAGACCCCCCCGTCTCTACTAAAAATACAACAATTAGGCGGGCATGGTGGTGGGCACCTGTAGTCCCAGCTACTCTGGAGGCTGAGACAGGAGAATCATTTGAACCCAAGAGGTGGAGTTTGCAGTGAGCCAAGATCGCACCGTGGCACTCCAGCCTGGGTGACAGAGCGAGACTGTCTAAAAAAAAAAAAAAAAAGAAGAAAGAAAAGAAAAATGCATGGAATGGCTGGATGCAGTGGTTCACACCTGTAATCCCAGCACTTTAGGAGGCAGAGGCAGGAGGACTGCTTGAACCCAGGAATTCAAGATCAGCCAGGGCAATACAGTGAGACCATCTCTACAAAAAATAATTTTTTAAGAATTAGCCGGGCGTGGTGGTGCTAGCCTGTAGTCTCTGCTGCTCAGGAGGTTGAGGTGAGAGGATCACTTGGGCTCAGGAGTTCAAGGCTGCAGTAACCTATGATCACACCACTGTAGTCCAGTCTGGGTGACCGAGTGACATGCTGTCTTAAAAATTTTTTTAAAAATAAAAGAAAATGTAGGGCAGGCAGAATATGGCAACGAAAGGATTCAGGAAGGTCAGGCAGTGGCAGAGAATGAGTGCCATGGGGCTGGAAGAGACCTTTGGGATTGGAAGGGACCAGTGCACTTTGGAAGGTGCCTATGTCATGACATCTTCACTCTGTGAAGACTATGGAAAAGTGAGGACTTTCCCACCCTCAGTCGCAAAAAACAGCGTTTTGTAAATCTCATCCTCCACTAGAAGTCAAATTTGGGAGTCAGGAGGCATCCCCGTCATCACTGGCTTTGGGTGCGCCATGTAGAGTTGGACTTCAAAGAATCATTTGTTCTGTGAAAAAGGAAGTGGCCCCAAGCAAAAGCTGACATCAGTGAATGAAGCTCTTCACTTCACTGAACGTCACTGTTACCTGGACATGTGGTGTTTACCCTGATGTACGGTTTCTGGTAAACCAAACCTGGAGTCCATGACCAGGCTCCAGGCCTAAGTGAGACTGCTTCTCTGCCTTGAGTCTAACTCCTTCCCCAGGTGGCTGATCTATAAGCCTGCCACACTCGTACTCACAGAGAGGGAGAGGGGTGGAAAGCAAGACGGGCAAGCCTTCCCAGAGAGACAACTCTGGCTCAGCCCATTCCTTTTGCCATCAAAGAGAAAGCCACATCTAGGTGTGTGGCTTGTGACTCTTGCCACCCACAGTGACTTTGACCACTAGAAAATGTGGTCCAATTGGTGTCTTGGAATCTGACCCCATCAGTTCAGTACATTGTTAATTGTCTAACGGAGGAGTAAGCTGGAGGGTAGCCCACAGAATATGTCTTCTTAACCCCACCCCAACTTCTCCCAAGCTACTAACAAATATAAAATGTGGAGTCATGGCAGAGCAGAGCTGCTGCAGACACACAGAGTCCTGCAGAGGACCCAACTGTGGCCAACTGAGTGACACTTTCAACAGCTCCGCATTCACATAGGCATCCTCTAGGGGTCAAGTGGTTTCCAAAATGCTGACAGATTTCTGTCATGGGTGCCTATAATGGGTTTCCAGCATGCCTTGGAGGGAGTAGATGAGATGGAGTTAAATTTCCAGGCAAGACACTTCTGTCCATTCCATGTGCGGACCACACTTTCCACAGTTGCATGCCCCTTTTCTCAAATTAATGAATAGAAGTATTTAAACTATTCTGATATAATAAAGAAGTAACGTGTATTTTTATTATTTAGAAGTTGTGACTATATAGAAATGCATACTGTAGAAAATAAAAGTCTTCTGTAATGTCTTTCCCCCCTCTGCTGAAAATATCAGTATTAACAATTTGGAATAGAGTCTCCCCCAATTTTTCCATGCATATACTAACCATATATGTATGCATAGATAGACTATTATATATACCTATTTTGTATTTAAAAGTGGGATTTTAAAAAATGGGGTGCTACAGTTTTGCAAATGGTTTTGACTTAATATCTCTTGCAACAAAGTTTTTTTTAAAGGGACTATGTATAAATTAACAGTGTATAAATAAGTGTCCTAAAAGACTTATAGATATTCCCTAAAGTAGTGCCTGATGCAAGTATTTGTACTCTATGGTCATGGCCTCCTCTTTATCACCCCCCTCAACCAGCAATAAGCCCCGGCTAGTGATGTAACAGGTCACGATTCTGAAGGGTTCTATGTCCAAAGAAACTCCCCGCCACCACCCAGGAGTCTCTCAGTTGTTACCTACATGGGCATCAGCTGTGGACAGATCAAGACAGTGGCCTTGATGTATAGTTAAAAACAACACAAAACTGTGCGCACTCAAAGCAGGCAAATCATGTACTGAGTTCCTTCTCCATGCCAGCTGCTGTCCTGAGTGGTCTATATCACTTCATTGAAGAGCAATGCATGTATTGTCTTAGTCAGTTCAGTATGCTGTAACAAAATACCAAAGACTGGGTAACACAGTCTTACAAACAACAGAAATTTATTTCTCACAGAAGTCCAAGATCAAGGTGCTGGCAGAATCGGTGTCTGGTGTGGGGCCACTTCTCATTCTCACCGTGTCCTCACAGGGTGGAAGGGACAAGACTCTCTAGGATCTCTTTTATAAGGGCATTAATCCCATTTATGTGGGCTCCACCCTCGTGAACTAATCACCTCTCAAGGTCCCACCTGCAAATACTCTCATATTGGGGGTTAAGATTTCAACATGTAAATTTTAAGGAGGAAACCAATGTTCCATCTATCGCATCTCTAGTACCTTTGAGGTAGGAACCATTGCTATTCTTACATAAACGGGGAAAAGAAAGCATAGGAAATTTAGTAACCTGCCCAAGGTCAACAGCTGGTAAGTGGCAGAGGAAGACATACGTAGAATATGAAGAATAAGAGATGGAGCAGATTAGGCACCAAGAGCTGCTTGTAATTCTCAGGGAAACTGGCAGTGGCCACTTGCAGTATCATGAGGCACCCCATGTGCTCACAGCAACTCCATGGATTAGCAGGTGAGGAATCAGAGAGGGGACATAATTGCAGGTGTCACAGCCAGATTTGAACCCTTAACTTTTGAGCTCATTCTGTTAATTACTGCACCAAGGCAAATCATTATGGGAAGGACAGACTATACCCACAGAGCTCCACAGGCTGTGGAGTGCTTACCTGGAGGGCAGCAGAAGCTAGAAAGAAAGCTTTAGAAGGGGTCAGGGACAGCCAACAGTGAGGCTCAGGAAGTCTCCTTAGATGACTCCAGAATGTTCACCCATAACCACGAGGGTAGAGCCCCCGCCTGACATGATGCTTTCTCACTTAGGATGGGGTCCTTAGCCAGCAGTGCAAGTCTGGAGACCCTCTCAAATGGGTGACTAAATTAGTCACCATCCCTCTCTCCTTTCATCATCTTGACTCCCACCTGATCCCTACACCTTCCTTGTGCAGGTATCTGTCTCCCTGCCCTATCCCCACTGCCCTCTCCTTTGCCACTAGCTGCCCCTGAAAACATTTTAGAATATAAGAAACTAACGTGTCACTATCTCACTCAAAGGTTAGGGAACACTAGTGCAGGACAATAAAGAAAACAGTTAAAAGACAGTGAGGAAATCAGGTTTTTCTTTTGACATAATAATGCTAATTTGGATACCTGGGTGTGATTTTTGATGGTTAGGATTTATAGGTGTTCACAGTCCTTTTGTGATGGCTACAGCTTGACATCACACAATGTTGACAGGAAGTATGAATAGAGAAGGAATCTCAGGCCGGAATTGCTGCCAGGAAGCCAGAAGGCATCCCTGGTCTGCGATTAATATAGAGCCTTCTTTTCTTCACACTGCTCTTGGCTAGAGTTTGTCTTCTTTGAACTTCTATAACATACAGAAACTGCAAGAGAAGACAAGAAAAATGATTACAGGAGCCCTAGGGGATGAGAGCCCTGAGTTGGCATTAACTGGGCATAAGACTTTAACAAAAACATTATCACTGACAAATTCTTCTGACCCAGAGACACAAGCAACAGAAAGCTGAGTTTAAAGCAGATTGCAGGGGCAACAACCTCACAAAATCTGAGACATTCCCCCTAGGGGATGGGTAAATAAACCTGTTGTCAATCATCTATTTCCAGTGTGTTGGACTGAGTGGGCAGGCCTTTTACAACATGACAATAGGACTATCAGAGAAAGTGAGAAAGTCTCAGGTAGGGGCTGCAGGAAAAACCCTCCATGGAGTGACGAGCCTTCTGTTCTTTGGGCAGTAGCAACTGGATTGATACGTTTGGGGAGTGTATGCAGAAGCATAGGAGAGGTCATCCAAAACTTCGTGGAAAAGTCATATTATGCATGGATTTCAATTTTTTTGCACCAAAATACGCTTGTAATAACTTGTTATCATGTGTTTGAACATGATCTAGTTTGAGGCGCTAAGACATCAATTTGAAAGAGCCCCCTTTCAGAACAACATGAATTCTGCTAAAATTGAATCAAGAAGAAACACCAAATTTATGGTGAAGTTTGGGTGGAATGGTGAAATCAATGACGCTTTATAAAAAGTTTATCGGGACAATGTCCCAAAGAAATAAGCAGTTTACAAGTGGATAACTTACTTTAAGAAGGAACAAGACAATGTTAAATATTACACCTGCAGTGGTTGACCATCCACATTAATTTGCAAGGAAAAAAGTGAGCTTGTTGATGTACTAATTGAAGAGGGCTAATGATTTACAGGAGAAACAATAGCCAAACCATAGACGTCGCAATTGGTTCAGTGTATACAACTCTGACCAAAAAATTAGAGTTGAGCAATCTTTCCATTCTATGGGTGCCAGAACTATTGCACCCAGATCAGCTGCAGACAAGAGCAGAGCTTTCACTGGAAATTCTAAGCAAGTGGAATCAAGATCCTGAAGCACGTCTTCGAAGAACTGAAATAGGAAATAAACCACAGCTTTACCAGTACAATCCTGAAGACAAAGCACAATCAAAGCAATGGTTACCAAGAAATGGAAATGGTCCAGTCAAAGAAAAAGTGGACTGGTCAAAAGCCAAGGTCATGGCAACTGTTTTTTGGGATGCTCACACACAAAAAGATGCCACAGGCTGCATCAGTTGTCTTTAGGCAAATTGGAGAAATAACCCAAAATGTTGGTGAGGGAAGGATGCAGGAGAGACCTACAGCAAATACCAATGGCAGAATCAGCTTGAAATACATGAAAAAAAAAAAAGCTCTCCTCTTCCTTTACCCTGCCTCCCCCAACATCTACAATATACACAAATCTACTAAAATTTAAGATGCTCTTTCAAATGTTTAGTTTTTTTTTCAACAGCAGTCGTTCAGAGCACATGATATTTTATTTTTCTGCATCATGTCATTTCAGGTTTATCTGTCATCACTAAAAAAAAAAAAAAAAAAAAACATTGATTCTGTAACTGCCTGATGGGTTTCTCTTGCAGGCAACCCAGGTAGACCTGGTTTATCAAGACAGGGGAATTGCAATAGAAGGTTTAATACACATAGAGCCAACTAAATGGGAGACTGGAGTTTTATTATTACTCAAATAAGCTGTCCCAAAAATTCAGAGACTGAAATTTTTATACAATAGTTTGGCAGGCAGGGGGCTAGGGAATGGGGAGTGCTGATTGGTTGGGTTGGGGATGAAATTATAGTAATCAAAGCTCTCCTCTTGCATGAGTCACTTCTTGGGTGGGGGCCACACGACCAGATGAGGCAGTTTACTGGCCCGGGGGGGCTCCAGCGGATCCATCAGAATGCAGAATGTTTTGGTCTATTATAAAACACTAATCTTAGGTTTTATAATAGTAATGTTATCTATAGGAGCAAATAGGGAGGTTAGTAGTCTTGTGGCCTCTGGCTGTATTATACCTGAGCCACGGTGGGGCTGTTTCAGGGAGGGGCTGTTATCATCCTTGTTTTTAAAATTAAACTATAAACTAAATTCCTCCCAAAGTTAGTTCAGCCTACCCCCAGGAACAAACAAGGACAGCTTGGAGGTTAAAGGCGAGATGGAGTTGGTTAGGTCAGGTCTCTTTCATTGTCATAATTTTCTGACTGTTACAATTTTTGCAAAGGTGATTTCAATTCAAAGGCAAAATTTGGTTTGTCGGCTTAAAACCTTTACAGTTCTAATTTGCCAGTTACAGATAGAATGATTCTACTTTTTAAATGCTTGACTTTTGTAAGTACTCACAGCTAGTATACAAATTGTAAATCATTTGAAATAGTCAAAGAGTATTAGGAATTTCTGCTTCCGGCCATGATGGAGTAAAGAAACTGGATTTACCCTTCCATCTTCACTACAAAGCTGGGAAAAATAGACAAAACAATGGTTTTGAGACATTGAGCAACAGGCAGTGAAGAACTGCAATCCTAACAATTTGGTAATAAAGGAGGTGGGCCCTTTGATAGCCCTCATTCCTGGCCTGAAGAGTTTCCAGGCTGCAGCACAGGGAGAAGGAACTCAGACAGAACCTGGAGGTCTCACTGAGCTAAGGGGACAAACATCAAGGAAGCTAGGATTCTTGGGGCCAAGTGTCAGAGAGAAGAGAACTATACCAAGGGAAACTCCAGATATTTGCAGAAGGGTCCCCTCAAGTCTTCAAATGAAGATTGAGCAGCACTTGCACTGGAGGAAACTACTGGGAAAGAACCACCAG
Organism: Hylobates moloch; assembly: GCF_009828535.3. Taxonomy (NCBI): domain Eukaryota; kingdom Metazoa; phylum Chordata; class Mammalia; order Primates; family Hylobatidae; genus Hylobates; species Hylobates moloch. The sequence continues at coordinate 118,629,392 of NW_026652283.1, forward strand.
AGACAAGCAGGCGGAAAAATCCCCAGAGCTCACACAGGGCCAAAAGCAACTTGCGTTTCCCCAGTGGAAATAATTTCTAAACACATGGAGCAACAAGCAGAGTCCTTGATAGGGTGCTGCTTTAACAGTGGGACCAGATTATAACTAAACTTAAAGACTATTGTGGGCCCATCTAGCAAAGCTTACACAAAGGGCTCGCAAAGGCCACATTTTCCCCAAGGGACGTAACTGTATCCCAGAACAAAATATTTGAAGGAATACAAAAGCCTTCAGCCCCCAATAAAGTAACACTCACAATGTTGGATGTAAAATAAAAAGGTTACCAGGTGTGAAAGACACAGGAAAATATGACTCACATCGAGAAGAAAAATGTACCAAAAAAAAAAAAAGCATCAGGAAGATCAAACAATAACCCATAACCTTACCAACTAGAAAAGGTTTTCAGTTAAGAATTAGAGTATTACCTTTTAGACTTTAATTTAATATGTATTTTTAATCACTGATATTAAATGAACTATGAATGACCAAACCATTGGTATAACTTGGGTGTCCTAGAGATTTTTTCCTTTTTATGTATCTTAAGCACTTTCTCGTGTGTATTTCACTTTTCTGCTTGTAAGAACCAACATTCACTTGGCTTACCTTATGTAATAGGAGGTATATTAGAAATGTGAAAAGGAAATATGACCCTCAGCTAAATGAACCAAGGGAGGAAAAAAGACAAATAATTGGACCTCACAGGGAGTGAAGGACCAAGAGTGCAGCCAGGCTCTGCAAGCAAGTTCGCTGGGGCCCCAGGGCCTCTCCAGCACCTCAGCAGAAGCTGTTAGTGAATGAGTGTTCCCTCTGATGCTCTGCCTTAGGGAGACCTACCCCTTATTATCTCAGTCTTCCTTCTCTTCATACATCTTTTGGCTTCTTCTGTTGTACAGAATAGCTTCTGGCCTGGATCACTCAAATCTGTCCTACATGCCTGATTAGCGTTGCCTATTCTAGAATTTCATATAAATGGAATCATATACCATGTACTTCTTCCACTGAGCATCATGTTTTTGAAATTAATTCAGGGGCCAGTGAAATTTTTCTTAAAGGATCAGACAGTAAATATATTAGGTTTTGGGGGCCACACAGTCTCTCCCAACTACTTAGTTCTGCTGGTGTGGCCAGAAAGCAGCCAAAAAATAGATAAATTAATGAGTGTTTATCTATTGTTTAGCTGCTTTCTGGCAACATCAGCAGAACTAAGTACTTGGGAGAGCCAACTACCTGTGTAGAAAAAAAAAAAAAAAAAGAGAACCTACTTTACCCTTGAGTCCATTCATACCTTTGCTCATGTCATCGACTGTTATGCAAAGAAAGGTCTGTGGATCACTGGTACCCACATCTTTAGACCTTGTTAGAAATGCAGAATCTGGCCCACACCTGTAATCCTGAAACTTTGGGAGCTGAGGTGGGAGGACCACTTTAGCCCAGGAATTTGAGACCAGCCTGGGAAACATAGGGAGATTCTGTCTCTACAAAAAATAAAAATAAAAAAATTTAGCTGGATGTTGTGGCACATGCCTGTAGTCATAGCTACTCAGGACACTCAGGTGGGAGGACTGCTTAACTCAGAGAGGCAAACGCTGCAGTGAGCCATGGTCACACAATTACTCTCCAGCATGGGCAACAATAGTGAGGCCCTGTCTCAAAAAAAAAAGGCAGAATCTTAGACTCACCCTAGGCCTGCTGAATCAGATGCGCATTTTAACATGATCTCTGGGTGACTGGCATGCACAGTCATGTTTGTGAAGCATTGCCCAAGGGAGTCTGCTAAGAGACTGAAGGACAAGATGGAATGGGTTACATTGGATCACCTTCTTTTAACAAGTGCAATTTCCACTCCAGCTGGCCATTTAAAATACAAACAAGATTCTGTAATTTTTTTTAAATCACAAACTTGATAATATTCTTTTTCAGTAGATGATCTCCATTAATATTTCATAGCCACACAGAATGCTGGGGTTGAAACAAAATTTGGAAACCATCCTGCATTCACCAAAAGGCAGAGTCCCTTCTACAATATTCCTCTGTGGCCTCTAACTGAGCATTTCCAGGAGACACCTCATTGTAACACAAGATCCAATGATAATTCAACCATTTGCCACCTGAACAATGGCAACAGGCCATAAATGTCTGCTTCAATCTTCTTGACCATCTTAGAGACAAAATTAACTTTCTGAAATCATATACCAACACAGGAGGTGCTTGAAAAACTCTGATTTCCCGACTAATTCAGTATTCTCCATTCTATATAACTACCTTCTACTCTCTCTGGCATAATCAAATAGATCTACTAATTATCCTGAGATTTTTGTGATCTTGCCTTCCTGAGTCCGATACCCTACTTTTAACCTTGTTCCCTATGTCACAATGTCACAGCTTTCCTGCCTTGGCTGGGAAAATTCCATTCACTTGCCTCCCCTCACCGCCCCCGCCCGAGTATTCACTGATAGCTATAAGCATCCTTTTGTGTTTCTTCTAACTTTTATGAAACTAGAGTTTACTTTTTCTTCCAGATTCCTAGTTGAAGGGAGAATTTAATTGTAAACAAGAATGTAGTCCTTCAGTTGCTTTTCTTGGCACCTGAGTGGTGCTCTTTTTACCTTCCTTTTATGTAGGAAAGGCTTCTGTGTGCACTGTCACCTGAAGTTTACTGGAGAGTCACTCATCCAAAAACATGTCTTTACCATACTTAAAAGTGTTATAGCTAGGAGCTTATTAGAACTCCCCTGGAGACAGGGACACTTTAAATAAATTTTGCAAACGTCTATGGAGCCTTACCATACTCACATTATTTTCGAGGTGCTGGTACGAATACAGAAAGGGATATAATAAAGGCAACCTTCCAGTGTGTGCACTGTGGTGGAGAAAATAAATAAAACCTTTGCCTTGTTGAAGGCAACCCATTATGTAAAGAGGTAACATTTTCCCCAGAACTAGTTACCTATGGGGTCCCACACAAAAACCGATAGATAGCAGACCTATCTTCTGATATCTTTTCTACTATCTATCTATCATCTGTCTATCTATTTATCTATCTATCATCCATTTGTTTATCTATCTCAGAAAGCAGAGGTAGGGTATGAGGAAGAGATGGGACATTACAGTGCAAAGACCACCCCTCCAGCCAAGTTTTTCAAACTCTTTGTCCATACAACATCGATGACCCTAAGTTCAGCTCTTTACACATTTCTTTTTTTTATTATTATTATACTTTAAGTTTTAGGGTACATGTTCACAATGTGCAGGTTTGTTACATATGTATACATGTGTCATGTTGGTGTGCTGCACCCATTAACTCGTCATTTAGCATTAGGTATATCTCCTAATGCTATCCCTCCCCCTTCCCCCTACCCCACAGCTCTTTACATATTTCTTTTCCCCGTGAGGCTGAGCTGCTTGAGGGCAGGTCACATCTTTCCACTACCCTCCTTGCTTGCACCTAAGGCTTCCTGATGGAGACCCACGTGAGCGCATGCTCCGCGGCAGACACGCCCAGGCGGGCTTTACTCACATCAATCACTTAGTGCGCACACTCCCTCTAGCCAATGAGCGAATACGTACTCCTTTCTCCACCTCCCGCAGGGAGGCCACCGCCCCCTCAGTCCCTGTCCGGTCACCGCCCCAGGTTGCTCCGCCCTGCTCCGCCCCCTCGCCGCCGCGTGCTAGAGGAGCGAGTCGCGCGCCACTGACGTCACCAGTACGCGCCACGTCCGCTGCAGTACGCAGGCGAGGGAGTTAACGCACGTTTTGATTCTCGTGGCGTCTGCTGCCCGCCCGGTGGCCGCAGTCACCCAGGTCCAGAGGCCGCGGTATCACAGGTTCTCCGACATGTCTATGCTGGCTGAGCGTGAGTGTCGGAAGCGGAGGCCCGAGCCGGGCGCGTCAGTGAAGATGCCGGGTGACGCACGGCAGCCCCGAGTGCCTGGGAGCTCGGGTTCCCGGCGCGCCTAGCGCATGGGGTCGGGGGACCGGGGAGCCGAGCCCGGCTCTGATTGTCCTGCTCGCCGCAGAGCTCCCCGAAAGTTGGCCGCAGGTCTGGTAGTGCGAAGGACCGCGAGTGTCTCCCGGAGACGCCGTCCTCAGAATCACCGTGGGGCGCGCGCGAAGTGGGTCAGAACACCGGGTCCCGGGACTGGCCCCGCCGCCGCCTTTTGTGGGGACCCGGACTGGTTGCTTCACTCCCCCGGACCTCAGCTTCCTCAGGTTAAAAAGAGAAGGTTGAGCAGAAGGATCACTTCAAACTGTAATCACATTGTCCAAGATGTCTTGGACCCAGAAAAAGAAAAAGCAAAGGAGTTAGAAGTCTCAAATATGGGACATCAGCCACTTAGCCGGGGAGTGCAGGGCTAGTGAGTAATTCTAAGTGAGACTGGCGTTTTTGACCTTGTTAGTTGGCCACAGCGCCCCGTCCTGCCTGTTTACCTTTGACATTTACCTTCACTTTGTGGAGTCGGTGAAACCCCTGTCTCTGGAGAGGCTGCTGAACTTCTGAATTGTACCTGTAGCTAAGGTCGCTTGCCACCAGATGGCAGTCATGCTTTGATCCTGAAAAGCGGGTCCTTGGCGAGTTGTATAGTGAGCAAAGAACAGAAACAGCTTATTTAACAGATCAACCAGACCAGCACAGGGATTTTGTGAAATAAATGCTGTTAGCACTCTCTTTTCTAAGAGGATGGAGGACTAGGAGCACAAAACGAAATGGGTCAGGCACCATCCCGATTTTACAGGGGCAGAAATTGACGTTCAAAGGAAAATAATTTGCCTCTAGTCACTGAGCTAGAAAATGGCAAAATTGATCCAGTTGTCTCTGTATGTTTATATTCTTGCCAGTCAGACCAGCAGAGACCCACAGAAATGAGTATGTTTTAGACTGAACCCGTGGGTTCTGTTTTTTCACCAGTAAAAAAAATGAGGAGTCGGGTTTGAGCCTAGATAGCTAAGATCTCTTCTGATTTTCGTATTCTTTGATGTTTGCCTAATTCAGCATGCACTTGGCGACTTTGGCCCTAGTTCTGCTATTCATTTGTGTCTGTTCCTTTGATCAGTGTTTGTGAGGCCACTAAAATCTTTCACTATGTTTATCCCTAGGTGGCCTTAAATCAATGAGATGGTGAACATGAACATAGATTGAAAAGTCTGAAGTATAGAGATGTACAATGCTATTTGTAGACATCAGTAATTCAGATTACATGATTTCAAGAGGGTGTTTTCAGTTCTCCTCAACGTTATTCCGAATTGTCAAATCCTTGTCATTATAATGTGTAATATTTTTGTGTTTTCTTTTTCATAATTTGCTAAATGGATATAGCATCTTCTGTAATTAGATACTTAGGATTGACGTTGTTAAGAAGAAAAACCTTAGACAAATTACACAGAGTTTGACTGAGCAAAGAATGATTCAAGAATTGGGCAGGCTTCAGAACTAGAACAGGTTCTAAGAACTACAGCCTGCTATGAGGTCAGGCAATATTTATGGATCGTAAACGGAAGTGAGGTACAGAGACAACTTGGTTAGGGTTACCGCTCTGATTTGCCTATTTGAATCAGCTGGCTGCCTGTGATTGAAGCTCGGCTGCTGTAATGGACTGACACTCAGTTATATGTTACAAGAGTATACTCCTACGATAGGCTTTCGCTCCCTTTAAGTTCTAACGTAGGTTGTAGTTCCTTATGTAAGGAGTCAAGTACGGAGGCCTCCTCAGGGCAAATTTAATTTAGTGTAACAATTCTCTCCTGATCAACCTCTGAACTTTGAGAGATTGTTTAAAACTTCTGCCCCTGGCTCCTGGGACTCAACACGCCCTTCAGAGTAAATGGGATCCTAGCATAAGTCATGTGGTATTGAGCTGTTGTGTGGATGGTTTTTATTGGATTTGCCCCAAAAGTATCCGAACAGACCCATTTACAGTTAGATCTCCACATAGGAGTACCTGCTAGAGGATGGTTAAATACATCCCAAATAGTGATTCTGCAGATTCAGGGCATTCTACCTGAGGCCAAGCGCCATGCTGTAAACACTGCTGTTCCAGATGGTGTCAAGGGTCCCCAAGATCATCCCCACATTCAGTGACGTGCTGGAGGATTCAGGCACAGGACTCAGCATATAGTCGCACTGACTGCTAAGGTTTATTACAGCAAAAGGATGCAGAGCAAAGCTGGCAGAAGGAAAAGATGCATGCGGGCAAAGTCCAGGGTAAGCCAGGCGTCAAGCTTCCAGAGCCCTCCCCCAGGGAGTCACACATGACACGCTTGATTCCTCCAGTAGTGAGTTCTGAGAGCAAATGTGGAATGTTGCCCACCAGGGAAGCTAGTGAGAGACTCGGTGCCAGGGATTTCCTGGGGGCTGGTCACATAGACACCCTCTACCTGGGAGGCACCAAAATTCCAGGCTCGCAGAAGGAAAGCAGGCGTTCAGCATAAACCGTATTATTTGCATAGACAGGCACAATGAGCCGCTCTTACCAGTTCTGCGAATGGTGGGAACCCTTGGGTTCCCTGTTAGAAACAGGGCTTTCAAAGAATAGCAGTCAGGCCTGCTGTGTTAGTGAACAAAGCTGAGATCTGATCACAGAACAGACCGTGGCATGAGAATTACAGAGGACATGTAAAAGGTGATCCAATTGGAAGAGCTCAGAGGCAGTCTTTTCCTTACCATGATTTTCCACACCTGGAAACCTGGGTGACGTTAGAGCCGGGAAATATTTCAGGGAAGCAGGGTTCTGGTCAAGTAAGTCTGGGAAGCATGGCAGGCCTGCTGTGGCCTCCTCTAAGAGGATCTGCACATTTGCATAGTAAAGTTCCCGGGAGATTCTTCAATATTAAATTTAGTTTAACCCAGTGTTACTCGTTTTCAATGGGAAATTGCCCCCGCCCCCCACCTCAACATCCTTGTTTGGAAACACTGGTGTGATCCCATTGATTGAAGCTAACTGCCATTTCACCAGGGGAGAGGAACTGACTTCGAATAGTTAATCTCTTGTGTAGGCATTGTAGTTTATTTTATATAAGTATGTAATATGAAGCGTGTGCAGTTCTTATTGCAGAGTGTGAGCTTATTCTCAAAACTATCTCCTTCATACAAGCCCTAGTCAAAGACCCCTGGCAAGCACTGCATAGACACATGAACTCTGACACACTGATGCCAGCTTGCATATAGAATACTGGCTAACAGGCTTCTCTCTGGTGTGTTGTTCATTAGCAGAGGCAGTGTTATGCTGAGTATTTGCCAAGATAAGTAAAGTGGTAATTTAGATGGAACATTTTTAGGTCACCTTTTTTTTTCTACAAAACACTACAAATACGAGCCCAACATGTTTTGCTTTGTTAAGGGCCTTTTTTCTGCCTGTGTATTTGTAAAGGGTTTCCTATTTTTGCTGGAGTGTGCATAGTTACGGGCCTTTATTGATTTTATGCGTGGCACAATGAGCCCCTTTGACAGGGGGTCATGTTATTTTTAAATTATGTGATGAGATGGGCAAGGTAGGAGGGGTTGTGTTGATGGTGAGAAAATGTGCTTATATTGATGTGGCAGATAAATGATAATGACACCTCCAAATTTCTCAATTGGCCACAGTCTACTTTTGGGTTTCATATTCTTGTTCTTTGAACCTTTGGAGTTCTTTATTTTTGCCATAATTTTCCTTAAAACTACAGTGATAAACTCGAGTTCATAATGATCAGTAATTTAGATGCATTAAAAAAAGTTGGTTTGATGAGATTCAAAGCAGTTCCCTTAATTCATTTATAGTCCTTCCTTTTTTCCTGTCCTTCTTCTTTCCTCCTTTCTTCCCTCTTTCCATTCTTTTTTATCATTTATTTCATTCACATATTGAGTGCCTGCTGTGGGCATGGTGATTTTTTTACTTCTTGCAATGAAGCCTCAGAAAAAAGACATGAATATGAGCCCTAAGGAGATGATGGTCTAATGGGAGACCCGAAAGGTGGATATAAATATCCCTAATACAGTGGATGTTAAGAAACAGATAAGTTATTCTAGAAGTTCAAAGAGGGGTCAGAGGGCTTCAGGGCATCTCAATGAGAGGGATGGGATTGTTATTATCTGTAGGTCACACGTCTGGAGGGTACAGTTGACTCTCCCCAAGAGGGTAATGACTGTTGTATGTTGTGGATTAAGAATATAAGCTTTGAAGTCAGTAGGACCAAGGTTGGTTTAAAGAGTCTGGTTTTTGCTTGGGGATGTTGGGCAAATTTCTTTCTCTAAGCCTCACATTTTCATATCTGCCAGTGACAATGGTACTATCCACACTCGTTGGGTTACTGTGAAAATTCAGTCTTTATTATGTACAGCGTTTGGAGCAGGTCTCAGGTTGAATAATTGGCCTTTGGCATTTTAAGTGCATCCTTGGTATTGCATATGCTTTTGTATGTAGTAACGCATGGCAATGGAAGCTGTAATGCTGCTGCTACTACTGCTGATGGTGATGAGGACGCTGGTGTCCACAGGTGCTTTTAGTTGTGCTGATGGCGGAGTATGGAAGGCCCAGCTCTAGTATATTGAGGGTTTGCTTTGCCACATTATGAGGGAACATTTCAATTTTAATCTTAAGAGGTCAACGTACATGTCTAGAATATACACTTATTAGGGAAATCAGGATAAATGATCCAGTGTGTTAACATTCTCTTGAGTGTTAAATTAATTTCTGTATTATAATGTATCTCATATTTTACATACATACATAAAATACACAGAGTTATGCATGTGTATGTTTGTGTGGTATTTTCCAGGTCTGAAAGGTAGTGGTGCGTTGCTAATGATAATGATTTTTCATTTACAGGTCGGCGGAAGCAGAAGTGGGCTGTGGATCCTCAGAACACTGCCTGGAGTAATGACGATTCCAAGTTTGGCCAGCGGATGCTAGAGAAGATGGGGTGGTCTAAAGGAAAGGTATTTTGGAAAAAAGCAGAAAAAATCTGAGCTATGAAAAGAGATTAGAAATTAGGGGAAAACTTCCTTATTAGGAGACTGGAAGAAACTTATGCTTTGGATCAGTAAGTGATTTTGATCCCAAATCAGAAATTGTTGGGACCTTATGATGATAAATTAGGATCGGACATAAGTGTCAACTCTATCATTTAAGCTGCCATGCTTAGCATCTTTCATAGACATTGCAACTAGGCTACACGCTTTTTCCCTTTCCATTTGTTCTTGACTCCAGTAGAGCTTCTGCTGATATCTCTGTACTTAAATGGTTCTTGTTGAGGTCTTTAGCGATCTCTAAGTGCCAAATCAGTGGGCCCTTGTTTTGTTCTCACATTACTTAACTCCTCAGCAGTGCTGGATGTAATTGACTACTCCTTGAAATACTTCTGTCTTGGCCTCCACAGTACTATTGTCTCTTCTGCTCTTCTTTTAACCTCACTTGCCACTCCTAAATTTGTTGCTCTCTGTTCTTTCTGTAGACTTTTGATTATCAGAGCTCCTTGAGGCTCAACCTCAGGCCCCTTTTTTGCACTCTGCTGCGGTGATCTCATTCATTCCTGTGCCACACTTTGAATTAGCTAAAGTCTGGGAACTGTCATTTTTCTATATCGAATCCAGTTCTGTCCGCTGAGCTCTAGATTTATAAATTCAATAGCCTACTTGATATTTCCACTTGAGTAAGCATTTCAAGGGTATCATTTCTATTGTAAAACTTTTCATTCCCCCAAATATATTTTTCCCAGGTTTTCCCCATTTTTCATACATGGTACCGTCTGCCTCTTATACAAACCAGAAACCTGAGAGTCATGCTTGGTTCCTCGGCCCTCTCGCATCCCGCAGCCCCAGTCGTCATTCTTCTCCAGCCTCCCGCACCCCAGTCGTCTCTTCTCCATGCAGGGCAGAGCCCTGCTTCAGCCACTGTTATCACATGTGCTCACTGACTCCTCAGACTCTCAGCTGCCTCCCTCCCTCCCTCCTTTTTCTCCTCTGGCCCATTTGCTGTACAGCAGCCAGAACGATCTTTTAAAATATGGAAATTAGATCATGTCATTCTTAAAAGACCAGTGGTTTTCCATTGTCTTTAAAATCCAAATTCCTCCCGTAGGTTATGTGAGATCTAGCCCCTCCGTCATCCCATTTCCTTCATTCCTTCATTTGCAGAAGCCACCGTGGGTGCCTCTGAGGTTTCCCAGTACACTGAGTTTTTTCCCACCTTCCGGTCTTTGCACTTGATCTTCCCTTACCTGGAAAATCTTACAGATGAGTGCTAATTGATGCAGAGGACTTAGAGTCCTCCCCGATGTTGCTTTGTGAAAGTATTTAATGGAGAGAATCATCTACTCGGAACACCTGCCATAGGCATCGGTGAGTTTTGTAGCAGTGCTCTGCTTCTGCGTATCAGTGAGTGGCATGTTCTAACTCTCTGTGTTTAATCTCCACAGGGTTTAGGGGCTCAGGAGCAAGGAGCCACAGATCATATTAAAGTTCAAGTGAAAAATAACCACCTGGGACTCGGAGCTACCATCAATAATGAAGTGAGCAGCAGTGTGTGCCTCCTGGGTGTCTTTGCATAATTGGCTTTAGTCTTGTAAATCTGAAAGTTGATTGGTTCGTCTGCTTCTGACCGTTGGTGCAGCACTTGTTTTTATTCACATTTCCTCTTGAACACTGACGGTTTGAATGCGTGGCACTGTAATTCAGAGTCAGTGGCCTACCGCGCTTTTCATTTTTAGTATCATTGTTCCCTTTTGGAAAGGATCTAAACTGAAAAGTTTTGTTTCTAAGTTTTTGCAGCCAACAGAATCTGGTAGGAAATCTGGGAAATTAGTTTAGGTAAATTGAATTACTTTGGTTAGTTCAGTATCTCTGAGTAGTGGATTGGCGGAGCTACAATTTTTAGCCACTAAAGAAAGAGTTTATATAGGGTTGATTTCAAATGTAGTTGTTGAGGGATAGATAACACAGATATACTTATTTTCCTAGAAGAAGCATTGCCCTGTTAACCTATTCCATATTGCTTTACCTTAAGCATTCTTAAAAATGCGTAGGAATGTGAGTAAGGCAGATTCCTACACTGAAACCCTGCTTCCCACTGGTTTGGGAGATCTTCATTCTCTTAGAAAAGCCAGGTTCATTTTTTTATAATAAACTTATTAGGTAACCACCTTACAAATGGGAACTCATCGATTCAGGGGACTTAAGGTCCTTCCTCCTCCCCTTCCTCAGAGTTCTGTAAAATTGGAGTTGATGCAAGTCATTAGAAGATTTTAATTCTACTGAGCAAAGAAGAGCATTTCTATGTCCCTCATGGCTCTTGTCCTTTGAACTATGGAATTTCCCCTAGTGAGAAAAAAATAGTAATTTCATTATGTTTTACTTTAACATTTAGCACACAGGTTGCCTTTTGATTATTTACTATAAATTGACGTGATCGATAACTCATTCACATTTGAAATCAGGTCTTAAGCTTCCCGGAAGTCCCTTTTTAATATTGAACTGGATAAAGAGCGTTTTAACTTTATATTATTTCTTAAATCCACTTAAATTTATCAAATAGTATTTTGATGGAACATTTAAAATTTCTTAATTAACCACTGGATTTCCTTGATTCCAAAATGTATCATCTCAGTCAGTGTAGGTAAACTATAGGCTTACCTTTGTTTCATTTTTTGATATTTTCAGGACAACTGGATTGCCCATCAGGATGATTTTAACCAGCTTCTGGCCGAACTGAACACTTGCCATGGGCAGGAAACCACAGGTAGGGAAATCAGATGACATAAGTTCTCAATGAAAATATGTTTATCTACTTTTTGTTTTTTGCTTTTATTATTTGTAATTGACACATAATTACACATATTTATTGAGTTTAGTGTGATATGTCAATACCTGTGTTATGTTCATCAACGTAATTAGCATATATGTCACTTCAGACATTTATTATTTCTTTGTGTTGGGAGCATTTAAAATCTGTTCTTCTAGCTATTTGAAAATATAAAATAAAATATTATTTACTATAGTCACCCTACAGTGCTATAGAACACTAGAGCTTTTTCCTCTTACCTAGTGGGACTTTTACATCCATTAGCCAATCTTTAGCTGTTCCTACCTAGCTATTCTCCTTATGCAGCTCTAGTAACCACTATTCTGCTATCTACTTTTATGAGCTCAACTCTTTTAGCTTTTCCATATGAAGGAGAATATGCGATATTTATTTGTGCCTGGGTTATTTCACTTAATGTTCTCCAAGCTCACCCATGTTGCCTCAAATGAAAAACTCTCATTCTTTCCTAAGGGTAAATAGTATTCTGTGGTGTGTATGCACCACATGTTTCCCTGTTCATGTGTTGGTGGACACTTAGGTTGATTCCATATCGTGGCTGTTGTGAATAGTGCTTCAGTGAACGTGGGTTTACTGGTACCTCTGCAACATGCTGATTTGCTTTCCTTTGGGTAATGCCCGGGAGTGGATTGCTGGATCATTAACTTTTTGGGGAGCTGCCATACTGTTTTCTGTAGTGGCTACATCAACAGTGCATAAAAGTTCCAATTTCTCCATATCCTCGCCAGTAATTATCTTTTATATTTTTGATGATAGCCATCCTAATGGGTGTGAGATGATGTCTCATTGTGATTTGGATTTCCATTTCCCTAATGACTGATGTTAAGCATCCTTTCTTCTGCTTATTGGCCATTTTTATATCTTCATTGAAGAAATGTCTAAGTACTTTGCCCATTTTTTAATTGGATTTTGTTGTAATTTGCAAGCATTTTTATAAACATTCTAGTTTATAAACAGTCTATTCCTTGTGTATCATGTGTGAATAATCAAAAGATATTTGGTAGATCGAAAGATAATTTTGTGGAGTGAAATAATGAATTAGACTTGAGTTCAGCAAATACTTATTGAGCTGTGTGCTGGGTACTACTTTAGGTGTGAGGATCTGCAGAGGTATAAGACACAGTCCTGCTTGGAGGTAGCTAGCAGAATATGCTGGTTATTACCTGGTAAAAGCACACATCTAACCATAGGAAGGTGTATTGCACTGCTGTGTGTAGAAGTGAGGCCAACAGCATGAAGGGAAAGGTGCTTTGTTGGTATTTTTTCTAACCAGATTGGACTTTTTGTTGGAATGTATATCTTGGACAGTTTTCCTTATCCATAGGATCGTGGTTTTAAAATACCCTGACAGTTCTGTGTGTGGTCCTAATATGAAGGGCAATAATTTATTAGCAGAAGAAAAAGATAAGGAAAATGTTTTCTGAAAATACAGAGTGACTCATATTAGGAAATGCAGGATCTATGAAGTAGTAAAGTTCAAGGACACTATTCCTTACCAATTATACACAGAAAACATCTTGATATTTACAATCACAGTTGAACTTAGTAGAACTACAGATAAGAATGTAAGCTTGGCTGGGCACAGTGTAATCCCAGCACTTTGGGAGGCTGAGGCGGGCGGATCACCTGAGGTCAGGAGTTTGAGACCAGCTTGACCAACATGGAGAAACCCTGTCTCTACTAAAAATACAAAATTAGCTGGGCGTGGTGGCGCATGCCTGTAGTCCCAGCTACTTGGAGGCTGAGGTAGGAGAATCGCTTGAACCTGGGAGGCAGAGACTGTGGTGAGGCGAGATCATGCCATTGCACTCCAGCCTGGGCAACAAGAGTGAGACTCCATCTCCAAAAAAAAAAAAAAAAAAAAAAAAGAATGTAAGCATGACCATATAAAACTTGGAGATTAAATAGAATGCAGTGGTTTAGAGACCAACACCAGAGTTAGACTGCCTGGATTTTAATCCTGTCTGACTTTTCATTTGTATGACCTTCGGTAAATTGCTGAACGTGGCTGTACCTTGATTTCCTCTTTGGTCAAATGGAAGCAGTAGTATCATCCTTGGAAGGTTGTTGTGAGGACTAAATGCGTTATAACGTCTAAGAAAAGCAAGCCGAGATACTCAGCACTGTAAGCCTCCTGATAGTGTGGCTGGCAAATCTAGAGCCATAAGCCACGATTAAGGCCAGAAAATTTACTTTACTCTGAAGGATTTCATAAGGAATCTAGGGTTTTATTTTCTCTCTCTTTTTTTTTTTTTTTTTTGTGATGGAGTCTTGCTCTGTCGCCCAGGCTGGAGTGCAGTGGCACAGTCTTGGCTTACTGCAACGTCTGCCTCCCGGGTTCAAGTGATTCTCCTGCCTCAGCCTCCTGAGTAGCTGGGATTACAGGCGCCTGCCACCACGCCTGGCTAATTTTTGTATTTTTAGTAGAGACGGGGTTTCACCATGTTGGTCCGGCTGGTGTCCAACTCCTGACCTCGTGATCCACCCACCTCAGCCTCTCAAGGTGTTGGGGTTACAGGCGTGAGCCGCTGCATCCGCCCTCATGATTGGTAGATTATAGTTAATAAAATTAGCAGATTTGTTATAAATTTTAATGAATGCTTATTAAACACATTTCTTTGGCAGTGCACCTCCTGATGAGCTGGGTTGGTATAGGGTTGTGAGGGCTGGGCCAGCTGCTTTGATTGCTGCTTTGAGAACAGTATTGTCCCTTGTCCATCATTGATCCCGGTAAGAGGAAAGTTGTGCCTTTCCTTTGTAAAGTGGGAGGGGGCACCTGGGAAAGAATGGCCAGATTGGCACATAACTCAGACTCCGAGCAGTTTCGGACATGAGTGCAGGTGAACAAATAGAAAGTGATTCCTCAAGGCCTGGCGGTGCTCACGCATCCTTCTTGATACCTGCATACTGAGAAGGTAGAGATGCTCCCCAGGTGATTCTTCTGTCCTCTCAAGCCTGAGAGCTGCTCTGTGAGGGCACAGTGTGGTGGTTCAGGATGTGGCCTCTCAGTCATGTCTGCCTGGGCTTCGGTCCCATCACAGCGGCTTCCTGGGTGTGCCTTATCAGTGTCGTCCGCTGTAGTGAGTTCAGGCATCACAGCAGCTCTCTTATGGAGTGGCTGTGGGAAGGAAATCCAAGAATTCATGGAAAGCCTCCAGTCCAGCACGTCGTCCCTCATACACTTGCAGTCAGTAGGAGCCACTTTAAGCTGATAACTTCGTCTGTGATTTGTGATTGGAACATCAGCATTGAAAATGTTATGTGCCATATGAGGTGCAAAAGAGAAGAGTTTACTAGTGGGATGTCTTTGCAAAAAAATCCGAGGTGTCCCTAGGAAGTGGCTGCAAAAGAGAATGTTTCAGCTTGTGGAAATGGTGAACCCATGCTGGACTTTGCCTCAAGTGTGGAACATCTGCCTTCACGTTCTTCCGAGCCTGCTGTATAGTTCCCATAGGGAACTGTACCTTTGAAATAAGTGACTCCTGGGAGGGACTGCAGTGCAGTCACATGTTGAATGGACACGTGCTTGATTCGCTCCATTATCAGGGTGAGAGTTTCTTTTTTTCCAATTTCTCTTATATACTCTGAAGAAGGTTGGTTTGTTGGATTTTTTTTTTTTTTTTTTGAGATGGAGTCTTGCTCTGTCACCCAGGCTGGAGTGCAGTGGCGCGATCTCGGCTCACTGCAAGCTCCGCCTCCCGGGTTCACGCCGTTCTCCTGCCTCAGCCTCCTGAGTAGCTGGGACTACAGGCACCCGCCACCACGCCCGGCTAATTTTTTTTTGTATTTTTAGTAGAGATGGGGTTTCACCATGTTAGCCAGGATGGTCTTGATCTCCTGATCTCATGATCTGCCTGCCGTGGCCTCCCAAAGTGCTGGGATTACAGGCATGAACCACCGCGCCTGGCTGCTTTTTTTTCCAGTTTCTCTAACCTCATATCTGAATGTTCCTAAAACTATAGGAAAATTTAGTCTCTCTTCTACCTATGATCATTTCTGTGGCGCTCTTCTGTCTGAACTTGACAAGCAGATACAGGTGAGAGAATGCAGGCGGCTAGCTAATTTATAATTGAATCTAACCCCAGATCAACCTGCTGTGATATTTCAGGCAAGGGACTACTTTCTGTCTCACATTTTTCTTTCTGTCAGAGGCGTTCCCACTCGGATGTCTTCCTCAATGGTGTGTTCTTGCTCCTTTTGGCCTTCCAGTTGTCCTTCCCTAAACCCTGAAAAGGTGGCTCAGAGCCAGTGCTGCTCCGTCCCGCGTCACCTAATCGTCATCTCTGATCTGTATTTAGATGATCATTTAACCTGTCTTACCTTTATTCACTTTTTAAAGGAACTTTTTATTTTGAAATAATTACAGGCTTGTAGGAATTCGCAAAATAATACAGAGAGTCCTGAATGTCTTTCCCTCTATTCTCCCAGCGCGGAGAGAGATTACATTGCTGTGGCTTTTCGAAACCGGGAAGTTGACACTTGGTGTTACTGTTAACTGCACCACAAACCTTAACCAGTTTTCATCATTTTTTTTGGCCTCCATTCATTTGTACATGGGCGTATGGTTCTGTGCAATTTTATCACAAGTGCAGATTCATGCAGCAACCACAATGGTGAAGATATAGGATTGGCCACCACGGCACAGCAACCTCATGCCTCATCATTGTATTTGTACCCACTGTACCTTCATCCTTGTCCCCTGGAAACCATTCATCTGTCCTCTCTGTCTATAGTTTTGTCATGTCAAGAATGTTCTGTAGATGGAGTCATATGTTGTGTTTATAGATGGACCTGTTGGACTAAGCACAATGCCCTGGAGTTTGCCCTGGCCGTTGCGGTGGCAGCGGCCGCCCCTCTTCACTGTGGAGTGGTATTCCACTGTAAGGATGGCCCAGGGGTTGCTCAGCTGTTCATGCATTCACACGTTGAAGGACTTGGGGGTGATTTTTGGTATTTTGCTATGATGAATAAGGCTCATATGAACATTTGTGTGTAGGTTTTTGTGTGAACACAAGTTTTCATTTCTTCCTCGAAGATTTTCTGAATTTCTGGAGGGCAGCCTGGCCTGATCCATAGTATGCAAATTAAGGAAATATTTCTAATCATTTGACCCGTAGAAAGAAAACAGAGAAAGAAAACAGCAGAAGGGTGCTGTTGCAGAGCAAATGAATGAAAGAGTTCAATCATAAATGATAGGGCTCCTGAAATTTTCTTTTAAGACTATCCACTGTTAGGAGAATAAATGAGATTGGATTACAAAGACTTTCATGTATTTTTTTCATCTTTTTAAAAGATTCCTCAGACAAGAAAGAAAAGAAATCTTTTAGCCTTGAGGAAAAGTCCAAAATCTCCAAAAACCGTGTTCACTATATGAAATTCACAAAAGGTAAGATTAAGCGTTTCTTTACTTGTTGAAATCTATGTGTTTGTCCTGAGGTGCTTGAAGCATTTTAGCTCTTGGCCAGTAGTGACTTCATGCTTTATGGACAGCCCGACTGCATTGCTGTGAAACAGTGCTGGAGTCTTCGCATTGACCGTGGTGTGCCTGAGGATCTTGTTAGAATTCAGATCTAGGAGATGTGAGGTGGGATCCAGATTAGGCTTTAGACTGTGAACAAGTCCTGTGGCTGAGCTAAAAAATGGAATCAGCTTATATTTAGAGGAAAAAGGGACTTTTATGTAGCTAGGTCAGAAAATAATTTTAATTTCTTGCCCAACATTTTTAGCTGCATGGTGTTTTTTCACAGCTGAATGTTGGTGTTAAATAGCTCTTAATATGCCAGGTTAGAGAATTACGCTCTATATTGAGACCTCCAGTATGATAAAGCACACTCCCTGGTTGACCCTTTATTCCACGTAATTTCTCCATTTCACAGCATAGGCATTCCATGGTCATTGCCAAGTCGGGTAGAAAGCCCTTTGAGAACTGAGTGAGAATTCCTATTCCTTCATCACCACCTCCCCAGCCCTTTCCCAGTATGTGAAATCGTTTGTGCGTGCGGTTGTCCTCTTCAACCACTAGGTGGCGATCTTGCATTGGAAAGAAACAATTTAACTTACTAGAATCAACTCCCTAGTTTGCTTGTAGAACGGTATCATGAATTAGAAACCTACTTATTTCATAGTTTACATAAGAAGCGTGATGATGCTGCTGGTGCTGTGATATCTGGTCTCTACTGATGGTTCTTCCCTGGGAGGTTGGATGTGTTTCTACCTCGATATGCCAGGAAAAGCACATCTCTTTGCTTTGGTCTTCTGTGAATGTCATGCATATCAGGGCATTGCTGGGAAGCTCTTAACTTGTAGAACCAGCCTGGATAGCAGTGGCAGCTGGAATTCCCACTACTCTGAAGTATCGATGATGCTTTTCATTTAGGGCCAGGAGCCCAAAAGTTAGGGCTGGGTTTGGTTGAGGTGAGAGGCCGTGGCAGAAATGAGTGGATTGGGGATTGTGTGTAGGGAGAGGCTGGGCCTCCCTTCCCTCTCCAGCAGCCGTGGCTCTTCCACTTCATCCCTTCTTTCTCTCATGCGGAACTTTCTTGGCTGTCGCCTGTATCCCTTCTGACTGGGGTTCTTCTCCACCCCAGTCTGCTATGGAACAGAATACAGGCTTCCTTGGCCCTCAGTCCTTTTGAAGAGAGGGTACATGCTCACTTCATACCCAATCCCTGAAATAGCACTTCTTTTTTCATTAGACTGTAGAAAAAAACTAGAGATCACAGAAGGTGCTGTTGCAGAGCAAATTAATAAAACTCAGTGACCTGTAACTTTCGGATGATGTGGCAGCCTTTTATGCTTTCACTTTTACAGGTAGAATCTTCTAATTTTCATTTGGTGCCAGACTGCATGCATGATTTCATCTGAAGCATTTGCTGAGGCTGGGATAAGCCTCTGTAATCTGCTTTAATCTAGTGGATGCTGGTAGCATCTGCTTTCTATTTCTACTTAAGCCACTCCTTTGCTGGGTGACCCCGTCAGACTGCTGGGTGCCTCGTGCCTTCATTTTCTGTCTTCCAGCAAGGGTTCTGTATCTATTAGCCTTGCCTGGAGAGAAGAGGGAGTCACTATGCAGAACAGAAAGAGTCTTGGATCTAATGTCAGATTGCAGAGAAGAGCTGGAGTGGAGACAGGAAGGACGTGCAGACTGTGCCTATGTAGGAAAGAGAGAAGGAAGCAAAGTTCAGGGAGTGAAGAAAAGAATGGTTTACCATCTAGCTTTCCAATCACCGTGCAAACTTATTTTAAAGTTTCCTCTAGGGCGGACTGTCTTAGATCACAGAAAATCTGACTCTGGCCATTACTCGCTCAGACAAGTCACCTACCCATTTCCCTTCAGACTCAGTTTCCTCTTCTGTAAAGTGTGGATACATTTGTAAGTGACTATTAAGTTCTAAGGTAGGTTCTGTTTTATGATTTATTAGAAATGACCCATTTTATGGAACTTTTGCTTTTTCAGCATTATAGATAATAAAGATTTTAACCAGTGGGTATGCTGATGATGACAGTAACTCGTTCACTTAGTTGATGAGGATGATTCATATTGTAACTGATGTATGGTCCAGGAAATCAAACAGGAAGATGGAATTTTACATAGCTTGGTAAGAGCGAAGATAAAAATTTTACTCTGTTAAGATTACAGTAGCTATTAGTGTTGTAAAAGTTGCTACTGCCTAAATATCGGCTATACCATTATTTTTATTTTTCTTTTGAGACAGAATCTCACTCTGTTGCCCAGGCTGGAGCACAGAGGAACAATCTCAGCTCACTGCAGACTTGACCTTCTGGGCTCAAGTGATCCTCCTGCCTTAGCCTCCCAACGTGCTGGGACTACAGGTGTGAGCCACTGCACCTGGTTGGTTATATCGTTTTAGTTCTGATATATAATTATTCCTTTCCCTGGTCCTGAGTTTATAATTCTAACTTGGGCTAATTTATTGTATAATTTTAAAAGTCAGTTTTATCCATACTTATTTCAAGGCTCAACTCCCTCTTGGTTTGTGGTTTTTTGTTTTTGTTTTTGTTTTTTTAATGCAAAAGATCTCTGCAGATAGAGGAGAAAATGTCAATCGATACAAAGCCATTTTTGAGGTTTTCTGACTGGATGGTGAGACGTTGGCAGGAGAGCAGGAGAGCAGTGCTTCCTCCCCTCAGTTATGCAGTCGTTGGATGAAAGTTGCATAAACTGTGATTGTGCAGCTTTATCCTGGGAATCTTGCAGACTTCTTAATCCTGTGAGAGTTTGGGCTATGTTATGTGCTTCTTAAACATGGAAACTACATGCCTAACACATGTTCAGGTGCTCGGCTTCCTGGTCGGGAAATACAGAACTGGTATTCACAGCGCAGTCAGCCCCGCCCCTCAGTCACACACTGGTAGAGATGAGCATTCAGTTGCCTCTTCTGATTCTTTTGACATTTAAATAAATATCAGGTAGCACCTTGTAGGCTTTTTGAAAATTCTGACTCTTATTATTGGTTATTAGGATCTGACCTTTGTCACCCACACTGACTCTTTCCACTTTCCTGGTTTATGGTGTCTTTTAGTGGAGTTACCGTTATCTTCTGCCCTCGGTTGACTGCCAGTTCTGTGTGTTTGCAATTTAAAAAAATAAAAAAGTATGTCATTTTATTTGTCCTTCTTGATTGAATAATGCAAATGAATTTTCTAAACTATTGAAGCTACCTACATAAGCCCTAAGTGTTTTTTTATTTTAGCAAACATATTCCTTGCCCTTTGCTTGTGTTCTCTTGGCAGCTCAGCTCTGCTTTTCCATAGAGTTGGTGTTTTGAGCGTCAGTTCTAATACAGCTTGTTGGGTTATTGCTAAACTGTTTCCAAATCATCTTGATTCCTAAGTTCTCGTGTCTGTAAAAGTTTTGGTTGCCTCCCATGTGGACTTCTTGGTATTGTAAATGTGTCTGACTATAGCAGTAATGTTCCTCCCTTCCCAGTAGCTACTCTGATAGACTGGGAAACTGATAATCATGATTATTAGACCAACAGCAAAAACGATCCTAAACAGAATGTTCTTCTGTGAAAGCACCTGCTCATCCTTGCAGGAACTTTCAGTTTGACTCTTGGAGGCCTTTCTTACTGGTTCTGGAAATGTTACGCACTGAAGACTAATAGATGAACCAAATCCAGATAGATCTGTTTCCTATTCAGTTTTCTTAATTGTCATTTTCTCTAGGTTTATCAACAGTATTTTGTATGATTTGACCATAATTCAGAACTGAAACAAATAAGGTTTTTAAATGCTTTTGAAATTTGTGGTATTTATTCAAAAGTGGCCGTAATTTCCTGGTGTTTATAAGCTTTCCATCAGGACCATTAATTAGTAACTGTCTCAAGGTTACTTCCATCTTCACCTTTTTATCCACCTTTTATGTTCCTTTCCACTGGTCTTTGACTCTTCTTTCTTCTCTGTGTTCTTGTTTTCCAGATCAAATCCAGAGCAAGGCCTGTAACAATCCTGGTTTCTACATTTACTTAAGTGAACTTTGCTAAAGGATAAAAATTTCTGGTACAAGAATCCATCAACAAAACTTTAGACACTGTTGCACGTTCATTGGTATAGCTTACTGTCTCTGCTAGCTTGACAGTTTTCCCTTTGACTTTCAGATCTGTTTTGAATCTCTGTGTGTTCGTGTTTTGACATCGTGTTTTAGAACTGTGATATCACATGTACCCTCTCTTTCTTAATCCGTCCAGCATTTCTTTTAGTCAAATTGCTGTGAAAGAGATCTTAATTTGCATTTTCTAGAGTGTCTGTATTCCAGAGGATAGGTTAGGGATAGATGGCCAGTACACATTTTGAATTAAGTACAGCTGCCTTTTCTGAAGTACAAATTGTGCTTTGCATTGGAAAATGGGTTGTGCTGGCAGCAAAGCTGTGAGGGTATCTCTAGATGAGCTTGTCCACCTCTTCCCACTGCAAACAGTTTTCTTCCCCACTTTCCCGGTTCATTTTCTACCCTATCTGTGATGTGCATTGTCTATTCTTAAGTAGGTTTTGCTTTGGGTCTTTTTGTGTAGGTCCTATTTAATCACAAATCAGAAGCAGGAGGGCTTAGTGTCAAGCTCAGGTAGGAAGGAGAGCAGCAGGCAGAGCCCAGAGGAGCCTGCCCTCCTGGCAGGAACAGGTCATACCGCCTGGGCCACTTCATCTGGTACTGCTGCCTAGGAAACTGGTTTTGGCACCTGCTTTTGCATTAAATTGAAGGGTGTTTTGTTTTTTTAATTTCACGGAGTCACTGAGCAATATCATATTTAAGTGCCCCAGTGATAGTCAGTGAACTAGAACCTTCTGGGTCATGACATTACTTTGCCAAGTCAATGTGCTACAGGAAACCAAGAAGACAAGTGAGTCTGTGATGGTGGAACTTGGCTTCCAGCGTGAAACTCACATTCCTGTGTCTGACTCAGAACCTCCCTCGCCCAGAGCCTCAAGCCTTTACATGGAGTAGTTACGTTTTAAAATGCATTTACCATGCGGTTGACAAATGGGAATAGATTTGGCCGACTGCTCACAGAGGATTATTGGGTAGAAGTGGAAATACTAAAGAAGTGAATTTTAAATTGGTTGGTTTGTGGGTTTGAAATTAAAGAGTTTAGTGTTTTAAATAAGAACCATAGAGCCATTTAATTTCCTGCTCTCTCTATGTAGCCTTTTATTTAGAGACAATATAGTTAGAGCAGTAAAGAACATTTTAAGAAGAAAAATCTGAAACCCTGTCACCCTTATACAGTATTTTTTATTTACATATATTCCTTTAGAATTTCTATTTGTTGAGTTAATTATTAAGGTCCTGTGTGTCAAATATGATACGTTCTCATTCATGTGCATATGTGGAGTTTGGAGCTGTGTATCTAGTAGTAGTTTTTCGTCTGTATTTCATAATCTTCTAAGTAAGTAGCTCATGTCTCTGAAGCAAATGAGATCTGTTTCTAAATGAGGAACCCAGAGACCCAGGAATTGCACCTTGAGGGCATACCAGGAGTAGGGTGAGCTGTAGAATTTAGCTTTCCTTGCAGTCAGTATGCTCTAGGTTGTTTCTGCAATTAAGAGAATGTCAAGAGTTCTGGTTCTAAAACATTTACTTGGTTTTAAAATTTAATTAATTTTGTTTACTAATGAAAGAGTTGAATGAAAAACTGGGTAGAAAGTCAGTAGTTATAAAATTGTTTCTTTCTTTCCCGAAAACCATTTTCCTTTGAGGTGCTGCATAGTTCGTGTCTGCGCTCGTTCCTTTAGGAAGAACGGTCTTACTGAAAAGCATCACCTTGTTTTTCTAGGGAAGGATCTGTCATCTCGGAGCAAAACAGATCTTGACTGCATTTTTGGGAAAAGACAGAGCAAGAAGACTCCCGAGGTAGAAAGCCACGTGCAGTTTCCGTGTTCCGCTTTAATACTGTCTGATTTTCACCTGTGTATAGGACTGTTTCTGTGTATGACCAGTACTTTTCTGACAGTTTCCAAAACACTTTGGAGGCTTCATGCACAACCTAGATGTGATCCTTTTAATAATATTAGTGGGTAGATAATATGTTTTATAAGGAATCTTAAAAAAAAAGAATAAGTGTTTTCTGGTGTTTGGCTTTTGTTCTTTTTGTTTTGGTGTGAGGACTAGATTAAACTTGGGGAAGAATACCCCTTGCCGATATAATCAGAGGGGAAAATATCTCTTCCGTGGCCAAGAAGGGGAGGGATTTTGTCCGTTCTGCTCAAACTGCATTACTCCATTTGGAATGGAGGTGGGAGGAAGCATGTCACCTTCATTCTCTAGAACCAGCCTGTCCCATTCTAACATCATTTGAGACAGCGCTAGATCAGCACCGTCTATAAGGGGGTTTGATGGGGTGTTTCCTCTGTTTTACAATATTATTTGCCTTACAACTAGAAGAAAAGAATGGGGTGACTAAACTACACCCTCAATGGATGAACTCCATAATTTATTCTAATTATTAAATTGGGCTGTATAATATCGCAAAGAATTTTGTGTGCCGTTTTTAAGTGTAAGAGACAGCCCTGGATATAGTTTGACATATATTAGGATTATGGATTTCCAAAAATAACAGGCTAAAAATATTTAGAACTGGCATTGTCTGAGAAAATCTGGAATATATGGTTGTGACCACTATTACTCAGCTAATCTGGTATGTTGTACTGATGTTCTTTTATTGGTTTGTAGCCAGGGCCCTTGGTGACCATAGAAAAAAAAGAAGACTTGGTTTATTGATTCCTGGCATTTTTCCAGACTGACAGAAATCTTTATTTCTAGGGTGGTAAATATTTATTTCTTAATAGTAATAATTTTTAGAGAGTTCAGAATTACCAGTGGTTAGAAGTCTCATTTGGTGATTCCCTGTGCAGATTGGGACTAAATTCTCAGGTCTTTTAGCCCTTGTCTGCCCCTGCACCCTCAGCAGATGGAAGCAGCAGGCTGGAAAGGATACCTGGCTTTGGTGCCTGCGTGGACTATGCTGAGTCACGGGATAGGCAGTGGTCACTAGGGAGGAACCGCTCTGACATCAGGCCATGCCGGCTGCTCCTTCACAAGGGGCTGCTGGAAAGAGCTTTGGTCAGACAGGCTGGCTTCTGGTTGCACCTCTGCCCTCAGTGCTCACCGTGAGACCTGGAGTAGGCCACTCTTCCTTGATCACTGAGGACGTGGCCTCTGGCTTATCCCAGCCTCCTCTCCAGCCCCTCTTCCTTGGCTCTTTCAGTCGTCTGCATCTCCTCAGGTAGAACTAGAATTCCATTTCCGCGCCTCTTGCACTCCATCTCCTTTGCTCTGCCCAACAGCTGCCCCCACCCCACAATCACACCCTGAGCCTTTGTATCAACTCCATGTCCCTCCCATACCTTGAGATAACCCCCATCTCCCCAGCCCCGTGGGGCTCACGTGCCTTCTGTACTGGCGTTTCCATATCCCCGCACGTTGATCCTCTCTCTTCTGCCTGCCGCTCACCCACCACCCCCAGCCTTTGCCTTCCCGGACACCCTCTTTGAAAATGTACAGTTGAATAGATCAGGGAGGGAAATATTACTTGTGGGCTTTTGTAGAACTTTAAGAGAATTTATGTGTTTGGTGCAGAAAGTTCTTAGTTGTAAGAGATCAGAGGTTTCTGATCCTCTGGCAGATTTCTGTTTGAGAATTTATTGGTGTTGAGTGCCTTGAGGTTTTCAACACTGTGTGGTGTTACTTGACTCTTTGGTAGCTAACTCTTATTAAAGTGAGACACCCACCTGTGTTTGAGGAGCTTCAAAAGCAGTTCCCTAATGCTAGCCCCAGGAAAATCTCTTTTGGTCCAGTGTGTGTGGAGATGATCAAACTTGATGCAACGTGGTGTTTTGTGCAAGATTTCCATTACTCACATCTTTCTCTCTCTCTTCCAGTTCAATGTTTTCTTCCAGTGATAAGTTTAGGTCCTACCTGTTGGTGAGGCGGTCTTCTTCCAGGCCCTGCTCTCCGTCTGTAGCCATAGTTCTCAACAAGGTCGTCCTGGCATTGTCTAATGAGCTTTAAACAAACGCTAATGCCAGGGTTCTGCCCAAGACCAATTAAATTAAATCTTGGGTCAGGGTCCAGGTATCTGTATTACAAAAGGAGAAAAATTAAAAATTTTTTTTTTCAATACCTCCCCAACTGTTGCAGCAGTTATTCTGATGTTCAGTAAGGAGCGAGGGTTGAGAACACGGGGAAAGCCTGCCATGCAGCTGTACTGAGAGCTTCTGGCTTCCGGGTCGTGAGTAACCCTGAGGACAGAGCTCCTCAATTCCTGCCATGTGTACAAGTCTTCCTTGTCAAACTGCAGATTCCAATTCAGGAAGCCTGGGCGGGGGCTGAGAGCCTGTACATCCCCATCCGAGGAGCTCCCAGGTGTCGCTGCTGCTGGCCTGTGTGTCACAGTGAGGAGGTCGCATCTAGGCAGTATTTTCCATTTGACGTATGCCCGCATGTGTGCAGAAAACAGAATCTATTTAAATGTAATCACATTTAAGACAAACAGAATATCTTTCTATAAAGCAAATGACCTGTACATTTATCTTTGACATCCACGTGGATTTTCATATGTTAAGTTTGCTTTTATTGAGGTATACCGGTACCTTCCTTCAGTAGACTATTGCTGAGAAACCTTACCTTGTTAGTTACAACAGCCCTTATAGTCAAAGGCAGGAGGCCTTTGATCAGATTTGTTTGAAAATACAACCTCTTTCGGCTCCCATCCTCAGTTGGCGGGAATGTTGCATGTTTTTGCTTCGCTTGACTCTCATAGCCGCGTCAGCCTGGTTTGATATTTGGCGTTGCAGAGGCCAAGGTGTTGCTGGAAGTCAGCTACCTCCAGTGTCCTGGAAACCATGGTAGTGCGGGCCGTTAAGGTAGCAGTAGCTCTGTGGGTGCTCTAGTTAGGTGCTGGTGCTGCTCTGTCTTCAGCATCCAGAGTTCCAGAACCTTGGCGTTAACCACGTTCTTGGCTTGGGTAACAGCATCACCCTTGCATTCAGTGACGCCTACTGATTTTAATTTCTACAGCTCCTGACTGCCATCTTAGAATTCCAATTTTATTAAGCACCGGTGTGCCAAACCCTGTGCTGGATTTTTCTCATTTCATCCTCACAGCAGTCCTGTCATGTAAACATCAGTATCCCCTCTGTAGCAGTGAGGAAACTGAGGCACAGGGAGAATTGTTAGAACGCTCCAAAATGGCACACGTGGGCTTTAAACCTGTGTCCCTCCAATTCCAAAATCAGCATTCTTTCTCCTATACAGCAGTCCTGCCGAAGTTAATGAACTCTTTCTCATTTAACAAAAAATCTACATTGAAGGGGGTTAGTTAGGCCTTAGCAGCTTCTGTTGAGCTTCACCAGAGACACCAGTGGTTGATGCTGTATCATAACTTTGTGGGAAAATGATTGGCTGTTGCTATTTTGTGGAAAATAATGGTTTAAATTTCAAAACTTCTTTACCTTACCTCTAGTCAGAGGTGAGCTGTTAGGGGTTGACAAGCATGTGACCAGGTGTCCAGGCCAGCCTGAGGAACGACTTGACTTCCCTGTTGGCTGGAGGCTGAATTAAGAAAGAGCTTGAGCATCTGGAGCATAGATGTTGTGTTTCTTGTGTATTTTTTCGTCTCTCTATTGAACTGGATGATCTGAATATATTTATATCAAAGAAACATCTGCAGCTCTTGATTAATAGTCATGAGGGTTTTTTCCTTAACTTTTTATAGATGAACAGGATGTTTCAAAGATAGTACAGGGGTTCTGTGTACCCTTCATCTGGTTTTCCCCAGTGGTTACATCTTACATAACTACAGTACAAGATGATGAAACCAGGAAATTGGCATTGGTACCATCTGCTCATATAGCTCTGTGCCCCTTTATCACATTTGTGGATTGTGTAACCATTATTATCTCAGTGAAGATCCTGAACTATTTCATTACCACCAAGGCGTCCCTCATGCTAATCCCAATCATAGTTGCATACCCCTCCAACACTGCCCGTGACCCTGGCAACCACAGCTGCCGACAGAATTGTCTGATTAGGAGTGGAATATCGTGTGTACAGACCACATGGTCTCTCAGTTTGATGCTGAGGCTGCTCAGATCTGCAGGGGTCACTACCCAGTGCTAAAGGCCAGTTGTCGTTTCCATGATCTACTTCCTGCACTTAGCCATGCTCAGTGTTATTTTCTATTTTATGAGTCTTTAGAGAACTCCTTGTAGAGATCAAATCATCTGATGTCTTTAAAGTTCACTCCAATTGGTTAAATCATTTACTTAATAATTTCAGGGGTATGTTAAACTGTGAAGTGATATGTACGTACAAAGTGATATCGTGACAAGTTTTGTCATCTGTAGCGTGCTGGTATTGGAGAGCTCATGGTGTTGGCAGTATCTCAGGGTACACTCACTATAGTGAGTTTGTGACCTCCTTTAAATTGCATGCAAAACGTGTGGGCCCACGTGCAGTTTTCATTGGATTTTGGAGGTGTCCTTGGTCCAAAAAAAAGCTTTAAAATCTAAGACTATGCATTTAAAAGTATTCATTCAAAAAAAAAATTACTTAAAATGTAAATTTTCTTTGTGAGCATAGTAGGAATGAACTTTATGTTGTGTAGCGGAACAAACTATGCCAAGTAAAGAATGTGCTGTCTTAATTATTTTGAATATAATGTATAGAAATTAAAAGAAAATTATATCAAAGCGAAACAACAATCCAAGCTAAATGCAAGATTTCTAGGACATGTTTATGAAACTTAAATCATACTTTCTGTCCTCTCTCTGACCTTTTTGCGTCTAATAAAGAAATTGCTAGCTGGGCGCAGTGGCTCGTGCCTATAATCCCAACATTTTGGGAGGCCGAGGCAGGAGGATTGCCTGAACTCAGGAGTTTGAAACCAGCCTGGGCAATGTAGTGAGACACCGTCTCTACAAAAAATTTAAAAAATTAGCCAGGCTCAGTGGCATCCACCTATAGTCTCAGCTACTCAGGAGGCTGGGGATGGGAGGATTGCTTGAGTCTAGGAGATTGAGGCTGCAGTGAGCTATATTATCACGCCACCGCACTCCAGCCTGGGTGACAGAGGCAGATCCTGTCTCAAAAAAAACAAGGAAGAAAAAGAAGAAATTGCCTCACTGTGTTTTACATGTGGACTTTTTCATTTGTGGCATACACTGGCCAGCGAACACCTTAGAGAGGATTTGTGTTCTCATTTCTGGGTCCCCAGCATGTGACTGGCTCCAGTGCTTGGCACGTGGTAGGGATTCAGTTAGTTGAAGCCTCATTATTCTTCTCTTTTTTAAAAATGGACTTCGTTACCATAAAAATCATGGTTTGTATAGCGTCATGGTTGATATTTGAAATGTCTTTTCCTTTTGAAATGTTCTAATCAATAAGTATTTCTTCTCTGAGAGTGGGAAATACTCATAATCTATATTCCACGCCATGCACAATCTACTCGTGGATTCTTGAGAAAGGATTATTGAATAAATGTTTGCTCACACCATTTTATGTTTTTAAAAATCAATCCAATTTGCCAGAAACTGGCTTTCAGACCTTGCATTTCACTCTAGAATAGTTTTTCGCAGCTCTGGCTGTTTTTCGTTGCTCAGAAGATAAAGCATTCCTATTGCTTGAAGGACTCTCCTCTGACTTTATTGGTGCTTCCTATTTCCTCCAGACACAGCAGCTGTCAGGAGGCGCTGTTTCCCTGCTGAATCCGGCTATTCAGAAGGACTTGCTTCAACGGTGAAAGATCATCATGAACTGCCAGTTGCTCAGAAAACTTCTCATAAACTGTTCTGTGTGGGGACGGCTGGTTGCACATTTCTAATTTCCAAGTTCTTCCTTTTCCCACCATTTTTGTTGTGTATTGATTGGAAGGTAATAACTCTGGTTTGGAGTGCACCTAAATTGGAGATGTGTGCACTTTCTATGGAGACAAAGAAATGATCGAAGATAATGAATTGAGGTTCCCAGGGCCCCTGGAGACCTGCGGCAAGTACTTGTGCTGGCCAGTGCCTGCCGGGGCTTGTGTACATGAGCATGTGTCTTTTCTCAGTTGGTTTGCAATTTGAAGTTGGAGACACTGAAAAACAAATTCCATCAGTTCCTATCTGGTTGAACTTCCTGCTACTCTTTTTTTTTTTTTCCCTCTCTCATTTTTTTCCCTCCCCCACCTTCCCAGTTTCCTTCCTCTCTCCAGCTCGTTTCCGGATTGAGCCTTATCACTAGAGAAAATACTCCAAAACCGGAGTGAGGATGGAGAATGTGTTACCAGCATTCTCACTTCGTTTCTCTGTTTAGCATGCTTCTGGCATGGGCTCCTGGCAAAATAATTGTCCGTTTCTTCACTTCTCTAACCTGATTGAATTAGAACCCTCATGAGAGTTTCACTCTCTCAGGATACCAAATCAATAATCATTTTCCTTGAAATTCTTCTGCTGGCTTTTGCTTTTTGAGGCAAAGCATGACTTCTTTGCAGTTTGTGTTCCTTTCTCATCTCTTTGTCAATCTCCTTTTTTTCCCCCATTGCTTGCTGATTATCCAGTCTGAAAACGAATTCCAAGTAGACGCGTTTGTTTTGCTTGGTGGAATTCATGAGGTATTTTGGACCATTCATTGTTCTGGTTGGATTCAATGCCTTAAGTTCCTCATGGGGAAGATCATTGAGAAGAGTCTCTTTATTGCCTTAGTTTTTCAAGTGCCTTTTAATTCAACGGCGTTTCTCCTTTTGTTCTGAATTTTCACACTGATACCCGACATTTATGGTTAGGTGAGTTTCAAGAGGGGTTTATACGATATGGACCCCCCTTCCTGCACCCATCGCTCCACCCTCCCCCCACTCCACATCTGGACACCAAAGTAATCTAATTAAGAACCTTTTAGTTAGGGAGACATATAAGCCCACAAACAAGCCAGTTAGTACACTTGAGTTCCAAAATTCATTTTTTTCCCAACAGTGATGACTTCAGTAATTCTTGTCATCATTTTGACCGTTGATAACTGAATCCTGATTCAAAATGATCTCTGTGAGCTGGGACAGTTGGCCAAAACATTTTCATTGCTTTAAAGTGAAAGTTTATGAAGATACGTACAGTCTCATTTAGTTCTAGAAAGATCTAATTTGGTAGCAGCTAGATGAAAATTAGTTAGAAGGTAGGACATGTATCCTGACCACAAGTTTAACCTAAGCCAAATTATGTCCGGTGGCACCTGTCCTGAGCGCAGGCTCGGTGGTGTCAGGGAGGCTGTGCTCACTTGCTGAAAGCAACAGACTGGTAGCTTGTGTTCCTCACAGGTGACTGTGCTTGAACGGCTCTGTACAGGCCTGGGTGTCATGTTTTCAAGGAGTACATTCAGGGAATTGGCTTTGGGGACAGTGGCATCTGGAAAGCATGTTATGCCAGAAACAGGTGAAAGAATTGGGTGTGGTTATCAGGGTGACAGTTTGGACAAAGGAAGAACTAGTACTGACCGGTGAAATTCATAGAAAGGTAACAACTCAGGAAAAGGAAGCAGCCTGCATGGGCTGGCAGAGCTGCTGGCCACAGTGCACGCCTCCTGGGGAGCACCCTGTGCAGGTTCTGGTAGTAGGCAAGAGTCCCAGCTAAATGCATTCAAGCCCTTCCAGCTCTGACCTTCTGTCATTCTGGAGGAAAGAGAACACTTGAAATGATCACATTTGAAATGGTGCTGGCAGGTTTAAGTCTTGACTTGAAGTTTTACGTTTTCCTCAACAACAAAGAAGAGAACATTACTTGTATTCTTCTTGATTCTTACATACTTGAGCAATTTTGGCTTTATCTACTTATGCGCTTTATCCAGTAGATGAATGTGAAAGGCTCTTGATGTGTCCAAACAAGAGATCAAATAGACTTCAGGTAAAATAGCAAGTCATCTGTCTTAGCAGATTCAAGACTTAAAAGAGTAACTGGAACTGTTGAGTGTCAAGGTGAAGTTACCTTCACCTTGTGGTAGGGTGTCCCTATTTTATCTGTAAACTCAGTTATCTGTAAATGAGTCTTGAGTTACATGTTTGTGTAGCAGATTCTGTTTTCCAAAGATGGCCTCAGCGATACCTCCCATTCCACATGCTCTTCTAAGTGGGCCCTTACCACCTCCACACCAGTAGGTGAAGTCTGGCCCCCTCCCCTCTACCCAGGCGGGCCTGGAACTTGCTTGTAGCCATGACAGTCTAGTAGTAGGGTTCCAGGTGACTTCTGAGGCCTTGTTGGCTGGAACACTTGCTCTTGAAGCTTTCATGTAAATAGTCCAGCTGCCCCGAGCCCCAGGCTGTGAGGAGGCCCAGTGCCCAAGCAAGCCTCCATGGAGAGACCATGATCAGTGAGTTATGCAGGCACCCCGAGCTTGCCTGGGGAGCGGGTGCCTGGCCAGCTCCCTGCTCTGCCAGCTCTCCCCAGCTTTTGACAATATCCATGTGAGAGACCCTGAGCTAGGACTGGCCAGCCCAGCCCTTCCTTGAATTGCTAACCCACAGAAATAATGTGAACAGGGAAATGGGTGTTATGTTTGAAGCCACTGAGTGTCAGGATGGTTTGTTGTGTGGATAACTGAAATGGCTGTCTCAAGATTTGTCTTCCTGTGGTTCTGTGATTAGACATTGATACCTGGTGTCAAATATATATACCTGGTAGAACCATCTGAGCCAGTAGAATGAGGAAATCAGGTCATCTAATGAATGTTCTACTCTAGTTTCTTCTAAAGGGC
The DNA here is from genome assembly GCF_009828535.3 of Hylobates moloch. NCBI lineage: Eukaryota > Metazoa > Chordata > Mammalia > Primates > Hylobatidae > Hylobates > Hylobates moloch. Next base: position 118,661,456 of record NW_026652283.1, read on the forward strand.
AACTCATTCAGGGCCATATAGTGTTGTGAATAGGCACTTGAGAGTTTCATATGCCTGCATTTGGGCCCAAGAGTAGTTTGAAGACTGTGTGATTTCGGGCAAGTTATTTAACCTTTCTGAGCCCCAGCTTCTTCATTTGTAAATGGGGATAATAAAAGATCCAGGGAAGATTAGATGGTAAGCCATGTAAAACTCTCAGCGAAGTGCCCAGCACATAGTAAATGCCCAGTGCATCTTAGCTGCTGCTGCTGAGACCACTGTCGTCACAGTCAGCACCAACACTCTCACAGTTTAAAATGGCCAATAATAACTTCTATGAAACATCCTTTAGAACTGAGAAAATTGTGTCTATGTGTGCGTAGTCACAATATTTATTATAAACGTAGTGAGTAAACAGGGTCATTGCTGAGAAGCACGTCCTTCTCAAAGCCCTCTAGTGAAGTGACTCCTGTCTGCCATTTTCCCATTACAGCAGTGGTAGAGGACCTCATAACACATCAGTTTTGTGTAATTGATGTTGAAGATAAGTAATGACTAAGGCAATAACCTTCTAATACCATGTTCTCTGCAGTTTTGGGTGGAAGTACAGACATTTGGTTACTTGTTTTCCTTCACAGTAGTGAGCACCTGCTGACGTGCTCGGTGGTTCCCTTGTTGACTTCCTGCCTTCCCTTAGGAGACTGGGATCCCCGTGAGGGCAGGAATTTTTATATTTCCTCATATCTAGAACTATGCCTGGCATGGAGTGGGTTCTCAGTAAGGTTCTTGCTGAATTGAATTCATTTGTTGAAATATGCCTTAAACAGTGTGGGAACACAGGCAGGGAGCTGCTAATGCTCACTGAGTCTGTCAGGAGGCACAGACACACAGAATTGGAAATTGAGCTAGGCCTGAAGGGCGGGAGTTCTCTGGCTGGACAAGGCATCAAAAGGCAAAAGCAGCATGAGCAGCGACTCGTCCCGGCCTCAAACACAAATGCCAGTGGGGTCCAGGAATATAACTAGCAATGTGGAAGTCATCGTTAAATCAGTTGGGAAGGAAGGAAACAGTAGTGTCTTGTCTGAAGGCTTCTGATATGGTTTGGACGTGTGTCCCCTCCAAACCCCATGTTGAACTGTAATCCCCAGTGTTGGAGGTGTGGCATGGTAGGTGTTGTTTGGGTTGTTGGGGCGGATCCCTTATGCATGACTTGATATCCTCATGATAATGAATGAGTTCTCACTCTGAGTTCACACGAGATCTGGTTGTTTAAGAGCCTGGCACCTCCTCCTGCCATCTCACCATGTGATGGGCTGGCTCTCCCTTCTCCTTCCACCATGATTGGGGGCTTCCCGAGGCCTCACCAGGAGCAGATGCCAGCGGCACACCTCCCATGCAACCTGCAGAACTGTGAGCCAAAATCAAACCTCTTTACTTCATAAATTACCCAGCCTCACGTATTTCTTTATAGCATTACAAAAACAGACTAACACAGCTTCCAAGATTCATAAAATAAGAGTGATGAATGAGGATGGTGATGATAAAGTGTGTGATTGCATAGCAAAGACCAGCTCCTTAGACCTGCCTTGATAAGTGTGCTGTCAGTGGACATGTTGAAGATGTGCTTCTTGTCCTGGATATGTGAATATTCCCATCTGTCCTCCCCTTGAACTTCTACTTCTTTGTGTTTTCAATGCCCTCACAGCATAGGGACAGGTAAGAAGCTTAGAGAACCCACAGTGCAGTGGGATATTGGCTGGCTGGAGTGACTTTGGTGTGAATAGTGCTTGAGATGGGTTACTCACAGCATCTTCTAATTCAGAGTGCAGGGAAAATCAGCCCCGTGAGTAAGAAGCATTACAGAGCTAGATTTTCTACTGAGCACAGCTTTTGATAAAAGGAAGAAGGGCTAAATATTGACTTTTGGGGGCCTGTTCTATCAGTGGTCTGTAAATCAACAGATAAATTATTGCCCTTCAGAAGCAGGAAGGCTACTCTTTCGCTTGAAGACATGTGTGTCTTTCTTTTATTTGTTCTTTCTCTTTATTGGTAGAGGATCTTCCCTCCAGCCACTTGCTCCTTAGGGGTTTTGTTAAGGACTAAAGGGGACCTGAAGGGAGCTGTTTTGATTTATCTTCTGTTCTTTCCTTTTGGTCACTCCACAGGGCTAAAATAGCCGAGTTGGCTTTAATGTGTCGCCATTAGAGACCAAACATTAGCTGAAATAAACCATCATACCTCACAATGAAAAATGTCCCCTGATTGGCTAATTAATCAGTCAAAGGGGAATGACATGGCTCTCGGCTTGAGGGACTCTGCTAGAGAGAAACAGGCTGTTGATAAATGGTTTTCCAACAAATTCATATATCAAGGAAACTTAGTCATTTTTTAACTACAGTTTGTGTGAGTGCAATTTTTTTTCCAACTTTTCCTTTTCTGCTGCTCTTGCTTTTTAGGCTGTGTTTTTGTGTTGTTGATAGAAAAATATAGGATTTTAGATATGAGAAAATAAATGCTTCCTACTTATTCATGTCAGATAGGCTGATTGGTTTTGACTATCTAAGTTTACCAATAGGTGAAAATCAGATTGTTTTTTCCAAGATGAAATTGTCTTTTCCTGGCTTCCTTCCGAGTTAAGATCTCCAGATTCTGGTCCACGTTGCGCGAGTTAAAATCCTGGCTCTATCAGTTGATAGCACTGCGCTACTAGACACGCTGTGTAACCTCTCTGTACTTTAATTTTCATATCTTAAAACAGGGATAATAGTAACATCATCTATTAGTACTGTTGTCAGAATTAAATGAGATCACATAAAGCATTTGAACAATGACTCATACAAAGAGAGTATGTGTTAAATGCTTGTTATTTTTTAATCAAAGTAATACATGTACCTAGATGTAAAAAAAATTAAGCTCCACGAAACAGCTTTTAAAGAAAGACATTCTGTAATCATCGTTGCCACTTCACCTCACAAGCCTCCTGCCTACAGCACTTTCAGTTCTTCTTCAGTTATTTGGTATTTACCTTCATATTTTACAATAATAACTTGCATTGACATTTTTTCGTGTCATAATTTTTAAAATGTGGACTTCTGTTTTGGTAGATTAAGATCTGGGCCTTTACACCACTCAAACTACTGATCGTATTGTATAATAATTAGTGAATTTGTTATTTGGGGTTTATATTTTTAGTGCTATGTAAATATCATATCCTGCCAAGCCAAATAGTGTACAATAATAACATTTCCTGTAACAATTTTTGGTTGTTTTCTGATGGAAAACAAAAGCATTCTATATATCTGTGTGATTTTGTTTTTTCCCTCTAGACCCTTTGGTAGCCTCTTAATATAAAACTTTCAGAGTGTCAGCTGCATCAGATCATCTGTCAGCTGGATCTGTCTCCCAGGAGACCTCTGTCTTAGGATTTCCACCTCCCGGCTCCCTCAGGACTAGTTGCTGGCTCCGCCGCTTCCCTGGCCTCCTGGACTTTTCCCCAGCCTTGCTCCTTTTAGCTCCTCTGTCTCCTCACTCATCTTCTGCAGCTTTCTGAAAAGGGCACAGGTCTGAAAATCTCTATTAATACCATGGCAGATGGTCTGGGTATAGAATTCTGAGTTGAAAATCATTTTCCTTCAGCATTTTGAGGGTATTACTCTAGTGTCTTCTGATAGCCATTGTTGCAGTTCTTATTTTAGTTCTTTGCACAGACCTGTTTATCTCACTTTCAGGAGGTTTTAGAATCTTAACATGCTCAGATTCTAAAACCTCATGGGAATATGAGTTGGTTGGGCGTTTTTATTCACCAGGCACTTGGTAGAACTTGCAGTATGAAGATTCATATCCTTTCATGAGTTCTGGAAAATTAGCTCTTTCATAATTTTCCCCCTCTTGTTTTGTCAGGAAGCCAGTAGTTGCACTGACATCTTGAATTCCTCCTCAGATTTTTCTTTTGTCACCAATTTTTCTGTATCTTTGTTCTACTTTGGTGAGGGGGTGGGGGGGATTTTCTTGATTTTTATTTTCTAAACTTCTTATTAGAAGGTAAGTTTTGCTGTCATTTTTAATTTTCAAGAGCTGTGTCTTAACTATCTCATTGTTTGTTATTTTTTAATAATGTCCTGTTCTTGTCTCATGGATACAACCATATGTTCCTCGGCCTCTGGAGGCGTTGTGTTTTTCACAGATTCGCAGATTGTTTTCCTGTCTTTGTCCTCTGAGTTCCTCTTTTCTTTTGGTTTTGCTTTGCTCCCTTCATGACGGAGGATTTCCCCCACATAGTCCGATGATCCTTTGCCGTCCGCTCTAATTTAACAGTCAATTAATGAGCCATTTGGAAGCGGTTTGCAGAGGCAGCCTTCTCAGATGGGGAGTTGGCCATTTCCTTAGGGAACCCCCAGTTGTCAGAGTCGGCGGGTCTTTCTGTCACTGGGGCTTGGCTTCTCTAGAGAAGCCCTCTTGCTGGGGCCATGGACCTGGGCTGTGGTGGACAAGTCGGGAGGTCCTCCTACGTGCCCTGGCCTCCCTCCTGTCAGGAGCGCCTCTCCTGCCCTCCGCTGCATCCTAGGTCCTGCCGGCAGAGCCTCTGGGGGTCAGTTTTTCCAGGGGTTTTACCTTCTGTTGCCTCACATGTTTCTCTTGTAGAGGAAACACTGGCTGCTTTTCCCCCGCTCTGGAAAGTGGTTGGGCCATTAGGCTCAGGGTATTCAGCAAATCGTTAATGAAGGAAAGGAGTGGAGAAAGACTAAGAGAAAACCCTTTCAATTCAAAAGTGTAACAACCCTTTTTCTCATCCGTCGGTTCCACAATGTTATAAACTGTTTCATCTCAATACATGTGGGAGGGGTGGGAGTGGTTGCTCTTTTTAAATCCTATCCCTGGCATCATTCCCATTTTAAAACATAAACAGAAAACACAAAAACTTACTCTGTTTGCTCCTCAGATTGACTTCCTTATGAGTTGTATTTAAGTAGGGCTGTGGTCTCATGGAGACCTCTCCCCCACATGTGCTCCCACTGCAGCCTGTTGGATCCAAACCTGAAGAAGGCTGAGAAAGCCCCTGCTGTGCAGTGAAGGAGATGGTGCTCTGCCTCCTCCCTCAGCACTAGTGTGGCTTCTTCCTGTGCTCTGCCTCCTCCCTCAGCACTAGTGTGGCTCCTTCCTGTGCTCTGCCTCCTCCCTCAGCACTAGTGTGGCCTCTTCCTGCGCTCTGCCTCCTCCCTCAGCACTAGTGTGGCCTCTTCCTGTGCTCTGCCTCCCCTCAGCACTAATGTGGCCTCTTCCTATGCTCTGCCTCCCCTCAGCACTAATGTGGCCTCTTCCTGTGCTCTGCCTCCCCCTCAGCACTAGTGTGGCCTCTTCCTGTGCTCTGCCTCCCCTCAGCACTAGTGTGGCTTCTTCCTGTGCTCTGCCTCCTCCCTCAGCACTAGTGTGTCTTCTTCCTGTGCTCTGCCACCCACTCAGCACTAGTATGGCTTCTTCCTGCAAGTTAAGCATGAATCATCCGAGTACTCTGGTTGTCTAAAGTATATCATGGAAATATGCCATTCCTAACTTATCTTACTGAAACATGGGGTGGGTTGCAGAAAGTGCTCTGAGCCTCCATAAATACATGCTGGTTGTTATTATCCTGACTTGGATGTCTTTTGCGTGTGCCTCCTGTAGCCAGCAGGCTGTCTGTGCTGGATGGTTCCTCCAAGCACACCCTGCAGGAGGTCGCACCAGGTCAGATAACTTGCCCCTGGCTCCATTTTCCTTTCCCACAGAAGGAATGTGAGGTGTTCTGCTGGGAGAGACAGGCCTCACCTATTGCAGGTTTGCCTTTCTTAGTAATAATAATTGCCCTATTGGGAAAGATTAGTGGAAACTATAGTTGTGATGTGGAAGAGAAAAGAGGAATGAGCTGAGTGCCACCAGTCTTCACTTCAGTCCGAGGTCTGAACTCTCTTTGTAGCGTCACACCAAGTCTTCTCGGGTCCTTCTTGAGTTTTTGATAAAAGCATAAGCAGGGTCACTTCATATGAGAATGATGTTGAGTGGATTAAACCCATACCCAGGGTTGTGGGGGAAGAAGTACAAACACTAAGCACATTTTAAATAATTGGATATCTTACTTAGCTAGAGTTGTTGGATCTTGAGTGTGATCTGTGATTTCTTTTTTTTCTTTTGACATTACCAGGGTCTGCTGATTTTGTATTTTTAATCCTCCACTATTCATCCTGCTTTTTCATTCCTTCCGATGAAACCATTCCTAATCATTATGACCCCTAAATTATAATCCGAAGTAGCCTCCCCGGCCCCAATGTTTCCTCCTTGCAGGGCATCCTTTCAGAGCGTTTTGAGCTCTTATTCTCAAAATCGGCTCTTCTCCAGTGCTGCTGTCCCATGTCAGCAGTGCCCAGCATATGACAGACGCAGCTGCCTTAACGCACCCATCAGACCCTTGCCCAGCTCACGCTAATCTGCTTCCCTGATGCCGACGCTTGCTGGCTCCTGGTACAGACCTCCCAGGACTCTTCTCACCCAGCTCTGTGTCACCCACTCTGCTGCCGCCTCTTTCCGGACCCTGAGCACGTTCTGGCTCATTATTTTATTTGGCAGGTTTTTATTAAATTCTTCTGTGCTAGGTGCTGTTCTAGGCTCTGGAGATGCGAGTCACTGCCCCCGGCGGCTAACACCGCAGTGACATCTTCATGCAAAGTTTCCTCATCTCCATCCTGCCTCTCACTGCGCTCTGCGTTGGTCTGAATTTGCTGATTACTGTCTGCTGCCTGGCATGCTGTCCTTTCAACAGTGTGTGTCTTCCTCTTCTGCCCATACGACAGTGGCCATGGCTTTGTCCCTTCACAGGCCCTGGTTCAGGGTCGTTAGTAGTTGCTCACTAGGTAACTATGAGTTCGTTGGTATAGTTAAAATGATGGCTAGTTTGAACTTCTTTAATACTCATGGGAATCAAGGGTAGTTTTACGCTGCAGGTTGATTTCCTTGCTTCTTAATTGATAGCGCTATTGAAGAATTATTAAGTTTCTCCTTCCTACTAAAATCCAGACACATTATCCACTATACTAAGAGTTATACAAAATTCACTTTCATAGTAAATCTGTTTTCAACAGAAAAAGAATATTTCAGTCTAATAAAGAACCTACTATTTATGGTTCAGCCTTAGTACCACAGAAGTAGAACAATCAGACCTTGTGTGCTCCTGACATAATGCAGTATAAATCTGAACTCTTCCTGCCAAAAAGCTGAACCTAAATCTAATCAGATCTCTAGAAGTATTTTTCATTCGCAGAAATTACAAGTTATAGAGATGCAGTCTTAGAAGGAAACAAACAAAAATCCAAAATGTGGGACAGAGCTCAAGACAATTGACCCAATTTCTACAATAAGTCAGTGGAATGAAAAAAAAAATACGGGATTGTGGGAAAGAATAGGGTGTGGTAACTAGAAAAACCCTAAAAGATACACGTATCATGCGCTACTGTAGGCTTTATTTATGAGCTGATTTGAACCATAAAAAGACATCCATGAGCTGGTGAGGAATCTGATTATAGATCGTATTAGATGCCAAGAAGTTATTGTCTGTTTGATTAGATGTGCTAATGGCGCTGTGATTGTGTGAGGAAATTTCCGTACTTTTTAGTGGTTTTTACTGCAGCATTCAGGATGAAATGACTTGATGTCTGGGATTCACCTTAAAATACTTTAGCAAAGAACAAAGCAATGATGTAACCGTGTGTCAAACTTTGTTAATTGTTGATAGGAATATTAGGGTTCACTAATTTTTTTTGTACATTTGAAATTTTTTGCACAATAAAGAAGTTTTTGTAATCTACTAATAATTTGTTCTTTAACATTTATTTAGTCCCACCACAGAATGGTTTAATTTTGTGTGACATTGAAGTTCACAATGTCATGGTCATCCTGCAAGTGTGAAGTTGTTAGTGTCCGATTTATTTTTGCCCTCATATGTCCTAGTTTACTTCTTCCTTAAATCCTTTCAATAAGTGTTCTTGCTGTGTATACTAATATTGGTAGAAGTCAGGGCTGGAAGCAAACAAAGAGAAGAAAGATAGTTGTCCCAGGAGAATCCATATCTTGGTTCTTTCCTGGAATATAATTCCCCAGTCTTCTGAGCAGAGCATCCCATCCCCCACACTGGAGGTCTGGTACATTCCCTTCACAGAGATCTTCACCCAGAACCCATGGGACAGAAGTGAGGTGTAGAAGCAGTAGAGTGCCTGGTTCCTCCGGGCCCCTGCCCTCTGTGTACTCCTGGCTAGTGGGGAAGTCAAGGTTGGGAGTAGCAAGCAGTTAGGAAGATTTAGGAATGCAGAGTAACCAATAGGTTTTTGTTGATACTGGGTTCTGGCAAAGAGATAGGTGTTCCAGAATGGGAGCAAGCCCAAAAAGCAATTTTTAAATCATAAGATGATGGAGTGGGGTGCAAAGCTATTCCAGGCCTGGAATATCCAAATTTGATTGATGTCTCCAGAGTGCAGGTTGTCTTCATACACGTCAACCTTGTTCTTGTCTGTGGGGTGAAGTGCTCCGGGGGAATGTCATGAGTGTATCAGTGTACGAGTGACCTGCTGTGTGTAAGTCACAGAAGTTTGTCTCCTTGGCAATGGTTCCCCAGGTGCGGTCAGCCTTGTGAGCTTCCCCCTAAAGCAATTCTCTGTTCCAGAGGAGGGAGTTCCCTGGCATTGAATGCTGCAGGCTTTTCGACTTGTTCCAAAGAAGTTCTTGATTATGCTAAAGTTTTTTTTTGTTTCCTCTGCTCTTCCATCCCCCAAACTACCTTTTTAACTTGTTCATTTCTTTGAAGCATTTGGGCCGTTTGCTTTTTCTTCTTTCTACGTCTTCCAGTTTGTCAGTAGGATGCAGCTGGCACTTGTACGGCATGCAGTGCATCTTCTGCTTCTCCGTTGCAGGGATGGGGCACTACTGTGAGATTGCTGCGTTCCAGTGGTGTTTGTGCATTTGATGTTTTCCTTGACACTTCCTGTGACAAGGTCGCTCATGGGGCCAGGACGATACCCATGGTCGGCGATGGAGGTTCCTTTATCTTTTAGGCAAATCTGTTCTCCTAGCAGTCTGGATTCTTGAGATATTGCCACAGGTTTAAGGCATCCAGGAGCCAGGTTAGAATGATACCAGAAATTCTTTTTCATTAGAGGTGGTTTGGTGTAGTTCTGTAAGGATTGATTGTTTTAAAAGTCAGAAACTTAGGCTCAAGTCCCAGCTCTGTCACTGAACCCTTAGTGTGACTTTGGGCAAGTGGTAGGATTTTGTAGCTGGAAAAGACCATCTAGGTCTTCCCTGGACTTCCAGAAAAGGAAACTGAGGTTTATAGAGGTTAAGCTTGCCCACTTTAGAGCTGGGCAGAGAGAATTCCAGCTTTTTGCTTCTAGGCGAGGGGACCACACCACACCTGCTCTGATCTTCTGCCTCCTCACTTGGGAAATGTGGATGACAGCCTATGCTCACTTTACTAATTGATGAAATTGTATGGATTGAAAGTACTTGGAGACTCTTTAAGGCATAAAGCAAATGTGCAGTCATCATTGTCTTGGAGGAAGTAAGTCTAAGCAGATAGCTGGGGCACCCTCATCCTCTCCTTTAGCATATGGGAGGGGAGTTGGAAGCAGGCTTTCTTAAGCCATCAGTGGAAATCCATCCCTTTCCTCTATTCACTTCCCCCTTCCTTCCCTTTCTGCAGGATAGGCGTGACTAATCTGTAGTACTGGGAAGAGTTCACTGAGGTTTTTGTGTTCTGGAATTCGGTTTTCTACTAGCAGTGTCTTCCTAAAATATATTTCTCTTTATCTTGCTGAGATCATGGTAAAATATAGAGCTTCTACTCCATTATCCATCTATTAAGAAAATAGAGAGAGAGAGCTGAAGAGACTGATGCCAGGGACTCCCTCGGGGGCCACCATCTCACACTGACTCAGTGTCTGTCTTGCAGAAAGGAGAGTTGGGACAGATTTGTCATCTGCATGCTTCAATATTTGGGTCCTGTAAGGTGAGCGCCTGAATCAAGTGGTATGGTCTGAGGTAGGAAAGCAAAGAGAAGAGAGTGCCATCCTTTTTCATTTGAGGCTAGTGTAACATTAAGAATTTTTACTTTATTCTTGGCCGGGCGTAGTGACTCACACCAGTAATCCCAGCTCTTTGGGAGGCCAAGGCAGGTGGATCACTTGAGGTCAGGAGTTCGAGACCAGCCTGGCCAATGTGGTGAAACCCCGTCTCTACTAAAAATACAAAAATTAGCTGGGTGTGGTGGTGTGCACCTGTAATCCCAGCTACTCAGGAGGCTGAGGTAGGAGAATTGCTTGAACTCAGAAGGCGAAGGCTGCAGTAAGCCGAGATCACACCACTGCACTCCAGTCTGGGCAACAGAGTGAGACTTGCTCTCAAAAAAAGAAAAAAAAAAAAAAAAAAGAAGTTTTACTTTATTCTCAGTCAGATCATGTAAATAAACTCCATTCTTTTGTTTTAGAATGACCATGAGGAAGAAAAACCCAAGTTACTTATAACAGCTCTTTCAGTAAAAGAACCACAAAATAATTATCATTGACATTGTTTCAAACCCTGGGGTAACATCTGATTGCATCAGTGTGGTTTAGCAACAGGTTGACTCTTAAGTCGGACAAGTTCATTTACACATACGCAGTGTTCTTGTTCGTGAATCCTTAAGAATAATACCAAATGCTATACATCAGTCTCTTGTTAGGTAATATTCCTGCACCCAAGGTCTCACTTTGTGGAAGTGACAGTGGAGATAGAAAAAGTGTTATTTCCATCAAAGCTGAGAAGGAAAACAATCCTAAAGACTGGTAGTAACAGATGCAAGAATGGTGTAGTAGAAAGAGTCCAGGCTGTGTCATCACGCAGACCTGAATCGCAGTCTCGGCTCTGCCCTCGTGAGTCATACGACCTTAGGCAGGAATTTAACCTTTCTGAGCCTTAGTAGTCAGCTAGTGGAATGACAAATAGCCCAGGAAGGACTAACTCAGACCCTGGTTGAGAACATGTTCCCAGTTCAGCTTTGTTGGAAGTGGCCCTAACTTGGAAAAAACCTACTTTGCCCAGTAAAATTCCCAGCATCCATGTTCTAGTCTATAGTACTTGGACATCGTCCTCCCTTGATCCACTGCCAGCGGCTCCTCTTATCTAATGGCCCTGTGTCATGTCTCTTCACTCAGACATGCAGGGGTTCTGATTTTGTCTACTGCTTCCCAGTTTAGAGAGGGATGTTAAGTGGGATTAGACAGCTGCGGGGTGGTCACCAATCTGGTCTGAGTGGCTCCGCTTTTCCCTGAATCCTTTCTCCCAGTCAGGCCGCTCACCTGTCCCTTTCAAACCGTATTGAAGATGGACCTCCATAAGCCAAGCAGGTGTGTTAGGGCATGAACTGGAATCTTTGGTGGCAGGTCTAGAATGCAGAGTAAGAGAAATGGCAGAGCCAGGCAGAAGAAGTATGGAAACAGGAGCAGGCATGTCTGTCCCATCATTTCCCCAGCAACTGTCAGGCCTCTGGGGGCCTCAAGGAGAACTGTTCACTTGTAAAAGCAACAGCATACACGTGAAGCGTGACAACACCCTTTAAAGTCTCATCAGTTCTGTTGAGACCCTCTTAAATTGATGATTGTATTCAAATATAGTTAACAGCATAAAACATAAGTTTAGGTTTATAATAAAATTATTTAACTGAATCTATTACTTTTTGCAGTTACTCTGTCTAGATATAGATTCCAAATGCACTGAAGTAAAAGAAAAAATGACAAGCTAGAAAACCTTTTTTTAAATACTGTGTTTTATTGAAATAAAATTTAAATATTATGATACAGATGATCAGCTTCCCAAGAAAGTAGGAAGGGTTCTTACCTCTAATTTCCTTGCTGTGAAAGTGAATGTGAGTACAAACTCATTTTCTTACAAATCATGTGATGGAAGGGACAACCTTTCTCACAGAGAAAGGGCAGAAAATGATGTGCAGACAAAATATGTAATTTGAGAGTCATAAATAGTCAACATAACTAGGAAAAGGGAGAAGGATTTTTCTCTCAGAGGGCAAGCAAATGGCCTTTTCTTCGATCACTCTTACTGATGATATTTGGATAATGATTCTTCTAATATCAAATCATTGCTGCTTGTGCACAATTTGGGAAAACTGATTATTTTCTGAAAAGCTAACACCAGGAGGAGCTACTGAGCAGTAATTGATTCACTGCCTCCAGTTCTAAGCTGGCAGAACCACCCGGTGGAGTTACTAGAAATGAATATTGTAGGATCTGGCTGGACACTAGAAATCAGCGTTTTTAACTAGCTCCCAGGTAATGTGGTATGTAATTTCAGAAACACTGACCAGGCCATTAGACTGAAAATAATTCACCTTTTCTGAATTTAGAAAAGGTGGCTCTACCTTTTGATAGAGATGCAAAAGTAATTGAGGAGGAGATGGAAAGAGTTTAGTTTTACCTGGCTTACTGGCAGGAGATTTTCCTAAACGGCCATCGGTGCAGCTTTTGAATTGCCTGGTTGGCTTTTTTTACCCAGGAGTCCTGCCTCCATGTTTGACTGATAAAAAGAAGTTATTTTTCTCTTCTTTAGTAATTTCCACTGTTATATTTTCTTTTATATATATCGAGTGGAAGTGTAACTTCATATTGACTTTTTAAATCATGTGCTAGTTAAAAACTGGTAAAAGTGACATGTTGCCACAGTCTCATTCTGATTTGTTTCCAGTTATGTTTGAGGGAAATGGATTTGGGAGGGGCTGGAAGTCAACTTGAAGTAATAATTTCTCAAGGCTGGAGCCTGTGCTGCTCTCATTATTTCGACAGCACACATGTGAGCATGCGTACACGCACACTTTAGTGGGCATTTAATAAGCATTACCCAGGCCACATGGACTCTAAAAGAAATTCAGTTAAGTTTTCAAAAATGTTGGCTGACCAGTTTATTCAAAGGCAGCCTACCCATGTCTTATAAACATCCCAGAAACATGTGTGTGGATGGGGCAGTTCCAGGATGGAATCTGTCTCCCCATCTATTCCTTACTTCTAGTGTAGCTCTTACTCCTGAAAAGTCGGTTCAGTACTTCCTTATTTTCTTCAAGAACACTTGCTTTATTTCTGATAGAGTGAAGTAGTAGGCACTGTTTAGCTCATCATTTAGAATGTCCCGCCTGCATGCATTGGTAGATGGCTGAGATTCTCCTGACATGGTTGTGTTACTGTAGATTTCTTCTCTCCATCAGACAGCGGAGAGGTCACTAGTTCCTGCTGTACCATTTCCTAATTCAAATTTTTGAAGAAGTTATTATGAATTATGAGTTAATAAATTTCTGTGACTGAAAATATGCTGTTTTCTTTCTCTTCAAATTATTTGAAGATAAGAAAAGGTGGTTTGAGGCACCTTTTGCTGTGATGATGAAGCACTAGAAATAGTGAATTTCAGGTGCCCCTTGGTGGTCCTCAGTGCTTAGTTTTCTTCTGAGTCTCTGATTCAGGGGTCCTCTTTTTATTTTGAATAAAATATTGGCTTACAAATATTCCTGAAGCTGCAGTAATCTACATGACTTAGTCCCTGTTTGTTTTTAGAAAGTTGTTTCTGTTTTTTGTTTTAAACAAAAATATTGTCTCCTATAACCATGTGTTCAAAACTTTGAGATCAGGAGAGGCCACTGTTGACTGTTTCAGGCTCTGCTAGCAGGCTTGAACTAAGTGCAGTAGAAGTGTCTTCCAGGACACCCTTTCTGTCACACAGTCAGTGGCTTACTAACAACAGTAATGCCTTTTATTTGAGGGAGCTTTTGGTTTTTAGAGTGTGGTTGAAACATTGTTTCCTTCTAGGTCCCTGAAACACCAACCCTGAGAGGTAGGAACTACTCAGGAGGAAGCTGACGAAGGTTAAAGTAACCTGGCTGAAGACTAGTGAGCGTGAAAGTCCCCTGCTGAAAAACCAGGCCCTTCTCCCTCCACAGCAGCAACACTCTCTGTCACCCGCTTTACTGTACTGCGGGTTCACCTGTGTTGCAGGGTAGGGGAGACAGAGAGTGGATTCGCTTCCATTCAAGCTGTGGGGCTGTTTCTTCTGCTTGGTTCTTACTGTCAGCATTGCTGTAGGGTAGAGTTTCCCAAAACCTGTTCCTTGGAACCATCAGTGTTGCTGGTAGATGTTTGGGTTGGGAGGAGGGGAGTGCTGATAGTTGTCATTGTCGCATAGTCAGATACATTTGGGAAACACGGATTAAACATGTAGATATTTAACAACTTTTTTCATTGCATCCTTCTTAGAGCCTTTTATATGGAATGAACATGGTTCATCTCGAAAACTTAATGTTTTTTTTTGACTGGAAGCCTTTTTTTTTTTTTTTTTTAAAGCTCTTAGTATAAGTTGAGGAAAGCTACATAAGGTTACTAAGGGAAAAAAATCACAGATAAAAAATGTAGGCAGAGTAATGGATTTTTATCACCTGTCTGGAGTGAACAAGTTTGTTTTCTAGGACTTCCCATATTTTAAACATTGTATCTTTTAAAGGAAATCTATTATCAGAATAGAACTAAACAAAGAGAACAGCAGCCCGGAAGGCATGCCTGGCCAGCTGAGTCGTCCTCTCATAGAGAGTTCTTCATTCCCTTTCCCAAGCTGCTCTCTGGAAGGGGGGCTGATGGCTGAGTGAGTCTTAATGGTAAATGCTGGATACGAGAGGTAGAAATGGAACTCATCGGATTCTTGTGGATGTCTCTACTCTGGTTGAAATTAAACAAATTGCACCTCTTTTACTGTCCATTTCCCCCTGGGGGATCCTGTGCCTTTCATATGCCTGGAGTCTTTGACTTCAGATGGAAGTTCTTTTCCCCCAAGCTGCCCTGTTTCTTGGGTTTTGCTCACAGTCGCTTGGAAGCCTCTCTTATCTGAGCAAACAAGCTCCTTCCGTGCACTCAGCGGATATTCTCTGTGCTCTTCTAAGTCATTATCTGCTCTTTTCAGAATCTCCCATCTAGTTATCATTTGAACTGACTGGTTCTCCAAATCTCTAAGCTCTTTCACCACTTGGCCTGCAAAGTCATCAGCCAGTTCGCTTTTGAAACACCTGTACCTTTCTTCTGTGCTGATAATAGTTTTTCTTAAACCACCTTTAGGCAACTAAAGCAATGACTCTATTTTATTCATCCATACAAATCTTTGTTCAGTTGAATGGGACAGAAGCTTAGTTAGGCATCATGAAAAAAAATGAAATGGAATTTGTGAATAGGGCCTTTTTGTTGTTTTTTGCTAACTGTCATAATATTTGGCATTCCCTAACAGAGATTTTGGTTTAAAAAGTGAGATCACTTTACTTTTAACTTTACCTATTTAGGTAATACAGTATGCTTTGAGAGTCTTGGGATTTTTTCTTACAAGCAGTGACTATAAAAATAAGTCATAAAGTCACAAGTTAAAGACTTTTATTGGGCTGAGGCGAGCGGATCATGAGGTCAAGAGTTCGAGACCAGCCTGGCCAACATGGTGAAACCCCATCTCTACTAAGAATACAAAAATTAGCCAGGCATGGTAGTGTCTGCCTGTAGTCCCAGCTACTTGGGATGCTGAGGCAGGAGAATCACTTGAACCCGGGAGGCGGAGGTTGCACTGAGCCAAGATCGTGCCACTGCACTCCAGCCTGGGTGACAGAACAACATTCCGTCTTGATTTGGGAGAGAGAGACTTTTAATTTTTACTTAAGGTGACGTTGATTGTTAAAAATGTTGCCAGCGTCTTTAGAAAGGACCCTTTCTGCTTCATTGATTAGAGCAGCTAAGACAGCCTGGGAGCAAGCCAAGCCCTCTGTTTGTAGCCAGGTCAAGGACAGTGCCATGAACTGAACTTGGCAGAGGCAGAGGTTTGATAATCCTTAGTTATGGAGATTTGGTGAATTTTCTTACTTTGATATTAGGATTTTCACCCAACCCAAGTGATTTTTTTTTTTGAGTGAATTAATCTTAGAATTTTGCATTTATAAAGTCAAGAAGCTTTTGGATTTTATCTTCTGATTCTCTGAATGCGCACCCAGTTTCTAGATGAGTACGATGTTTGTCCTTTTTAAAAGTATTTGGAAACGTGAGGTGTTCATTTCTAGTGTCACCCTCCTTTATCACCACCTACGTTCTTCAGAAATGTTAAATTTCTCAGTCTGACACAGATAGGAAGCTTGCCCTGAATACATACAGCAGATAAATGGTCTTTCTGTTCCTGGGAGGACTTCAGAGCACTTGTTATATTGATGTCACTAAAAACAAAATGCAACGTTAAAAACATACCTGCACTCAGATTTTAGTTTTAAACCCCTAAAAGTCTAATTTGAACACATCTTCCCACTCATTTAAAAGTAGTAACAGCAGCTCAGTGTGGTGGCTAATGCCTATAACCCCAGCACTTTGGGAGGCCAAGGCGGGCAGATCACGAGGTCAGGAGTTCGAGACCAGCCTGGACAACATGGTGAAACCCCGTCTCTACTAAAAATATAAAAATTAGCCAGACGTGGTGGCAGGCGCCTGTAATCCCAGCTACTCGGCAGGAGAATCACTTGAAATTGGAAGGCGCGGAGGTGTTGCAGTGAGCCGAGATTGCGCTGCTGCACTCCAGCCTGGGCAAGAAGAGTGAAACTCCATCTCAAAAAAAAAAAAAAAAAAAAAGGTAACAGAAGGGTTTGCTCCTTTTTACTTTAATACTGTTCAGATATTTTAAGTCAATATATGATGAAGCTACTTTTTGTGGATAAACAAAAATTACTTTTCTGTGTAGGTTAAAGGAAATATTTGAAATTTTAAGATCTGTATGTCTTAAAGTGTAATTTAAAATTTTATTTTTAAAAAATTGTAATTTAAAATTTTAATCGTGATATATTACTAATGATTGAGGATTAATATTTTTGTTCTTCTGAGCCCATTTCTGAAAATACCCCTTCATTGCCACTTCATAACGTTCTCACTTTTGAAGAGAAAAATTAATGAAGAGAGTTATTCTGGTGATGACAACTGCTTAGCAACTAGCAAGTCCATTTTTTTAAAACAGTTTACATTTGTTCAAATTTAAAAACATTCCAGATCTTTGAATGTAGTTATCTTCTTACACAAAAGCTATGTTGAGCAGCGTAGCTTTTACACACCCCAGTGGAATCATTTTGCCGCCTCTTTGAATCTGTTACTAGATACTCATTGCAATATTTGTTTGAAGTTTATCTTAAGTTAAATCTGTACAGGTAATAAGGAATATACTAAAAGGCTCCTCAGTGACTCATGTTGTCATGATTTGTTACAACAGCATTAGGTGGATTCATGTTGCTGCGTTGACAGAGATCCCTGAGGCAAAATGGTTTGTAAATTCACTGTACTTTTATTTTTCAAGTAAGGTTTTTTTTTTCTTGTTGTTGAAGTTAATGACCTTTTGTAATTAAAATTAAAACAAATGCCCCCGTTCCAGTGGACGTCTGTGTCCTTTCTTTAGCATTAATTCCTTAGAAGCTTTTTGGTAGAAAGGTAATGGTGTAGGTCAAGCTTGTCCAGCCCATGGCTGCATGCTGCCCAGGGCAGCTTTGAATGTGGCCCAACACAAATTCGTAAAGTCTCTTAAAATATTGTGAGATATTTTTGCAATTTTTTTTTTAATAGCACATCAGCTGTCATTAGTGTTAGTGTATTTTATGGATGGCCCAAGACAATTCTTCTTCTCCCAGCGTGGCCCAGGGAAGCCAAAAGATTGACACCCCTGGTCTAGGTGAAAACATTTGGGCAAACTAAGCTCAGGAGCATAACTCTTGGCTCAGAAGAACTTGTCAATAATAATTTGGTTTGTAGACCAGTTAACTGAGCATTATGTAGATAATATGCTTGTTAAAATAGTTTAGAGGATGCAGACACTAGGAGTTACAGACTTGGGGGCAGGAGCTATTCAAGCTTACACTTCTTGAAGTACCTCAAGGGGAAGATCATGCTTTCGTTATCATGTGTATCTGCCCCTAGCAGAGCATTCGCGCATAGTAGGCACTCAGCAGATGTTAGCGAGGGTCAGAATGCTGTGCCGGGAAACACGCTCATCGGGAGCGGGATCTAGCAAATCCATGGAAGTGGGAACAAGAAAGTCTGGACAAGGGCTGAGGTGCAGTGTGCGGTCAGCTTCCACCTGGAAATGAAAGCTGCATGACTGGGAGAGGTAAGGGGGCATCTGAGATAATGAGATGGCGTATTGTGTATACTGACACTAACTAACATAGTAAACATTATGAGCTAAGTAATTCACTTAGGTGACAGCTGTCCCATGAGGAATACAATGTAGACTGCTGTGTATCACATCACAGCAATTAATCCTGTCCCTGAAATAGTTCTTTTTTTTCCTATTACAGTCACCTATAGATACAACCATTTAATGTCGAGATGCTAAAAATACCTTTGCCAGAGTACCGGCGGCGTGTATGTGGTGTGCCATCTGCAAGTCTCATGAATTCCGTCCCTGAGAGTATTTCTGTTTGTTGTGAATCTCCTTTACTTCATCCATTTCTCCCAGAACCACTCTTGAGTGGTGCCAGGTGCCAGGTGCTCTTAACCATGGACTGTGAAGAAGAGGCACAGTCTGTCCCTTCAGGGAGCACACGGCGTCACGGGGGAGGGACGGTCGATGATTTTGATGCAGTTTGGTAACTGTTGAGCTGGAGGCAAGGCGTGCACGTGGCCCCCGGGGCATCTCCCTCTCAGGTGGGTTCCTGCCGTCCTGGAGGAGTTGTTGTCCTTGCTAATCCATAAAGGACAAAAGGGTCAGTAAGAGAAGATACAGGAGGATTTTCAAGCAGAAGTAGCAGCGGGTGTGGACATGAAGTGGAAAGAGGGCGGAGAGGAACCTGCAGCTGCAGGCTCATCCAGCGCGGAGAGTGCAGGGAGAGGAGGCCAGCGCATCTGCGGGGCCTGCTGTCATCCAATGAGAGGATAATTCTCTAGGTCTCTAAATAGCTGGACCTTTATGCAGAGACTCAGACTCCAAAAGCTGATCGTAATCTCCAGTGCTACCCTTGCTGGTCCTGAGCGGGATAGAGGGGGCGGTCATGGCCAGCACGGAGAGTTAAGAGTCTCATCACTCCCAGGGGTAACTGGTACCTCTGTGGAGAGACTGAGATGGGGCATGTTGTCCTGGGGGTCTCAGGGCCTTCAAAAGAGCTACTCGCTTCTGGTCAGCCTGGAAGAGGGCAGTATGTCTCCCCGCTCCCAGGCAGGAACCATGGCAGCACCACAGGCCAAATGCAAGTCCTTTGCCTCGCGCAGTGCTGGCGAGAGGTTGCCACCACCACCCTGGCATCTCTTCCAGGGTTTACAGTTTGTAGTCAGACTCTCTCTAGAAAGCCAGGGGGCCAGCAGATCCCCCAAGCACATCAGCAGCAGCCACAAAGATGGGGGCTGGAGCTCCCCAAACCAAAATAACCCACCAGTCCTTTTAAAAGAATATAGCTATGTTTCCAACTTTGCACTGAGGCCTAAATTCTAATTGTAGCTTAACAAGCAGGTTTCAATGGTCCCCTTTATTCTTAGGCAGAGTTTACCAGCTGGCATGCCACAAGTGGATTGTTGGTGATCCGAGGGGTTGATCCCCTCCGCCCTTGTCACAGCCAGGAGCCTGGAGCAGCTGCCGTCCCTAAGCTGGTCACTTCATATTGTGCCTGCAGTGACCCAAGGATGACGTGTACAGAGCATTTGCAATGTGTGCTTCCACCGAGGAGGGATGGGAGTCACTAGAGGCTTCAGATGCCTTAGGTGCAGCTGGATGTTGTGAAAAAGAGTCTTGTTATGAATTAATTTTGACTTTTTGGGTGGGTGTTGAAAAATGAGCTGAGGATCTAAAAAGGGGGGGATTTGGGCTGGGCCTGGTGGCTCATGCCTGTCATCCCAGCACTTTGGGAGGCCGAGGCAGGCAGATCACGAGGTCAGGAATTCTAGACCAGACTGGCCAACATAGTGAAACCCCATCTCTACTAAGAATACAAAAAATTAGCCAGGTGTGGTGGTGCGCACCTGTAATCCCAGTTACTCGGGAGGCTGAGGCAGGAGAATCACATGAACCTGGGAAGCAGAGGTTGCAGTGAGCTGAGATCGTGCCTTCGTACTCCAGCCCAGGCAACAGTGGGATACTCTTGTCTCAAGAAAAAGTGGGGGAGGGAGGGGGATTTTTTTTTCCCTGAGAGCCCCCATTAGACATCTGCAGGGAGCATAGACCGTATATTTTGCATGTACTTGAGAGCTCCTGGGGCTTTGAAGTATGGGACGGGGCTGGTTGCTTTTGCATTTTAGAAAAATCCCTTTAGCAGCAGAGATAAAGCACTAAGAATGAAGAGGGCAAGGAGGGGCCGGACTGAGGCAGGCAGGTAGAGGCTGGTGTTCCAGAGGACGCCAGAGCCCGAGCCTGAGCCTCACCCTGAGCTGCTCAGTGGTGGCAAGACCTAAAGAGAAAGGGGCAGCTTGGTGGAGGCATGTTGGGAGGTGGAGGCATGTTGGGAGGTCGAGGCCCCAGGACTGGGGGCCAACAGTATGGACAAGTTGAGGCTCCAACAGCTTGGATGGATGGTGACACGGCTCCCGGGAGAGGAGCGCACGGCAGGGTAGACGTGCAGATGGGAGCAGCTCTGGATGTGAAGCCTCTGCTTGCGCACCCTTGCTTCCTCCCGGTCGCTTGCCTGTTAATCTCATCGCTCGTGCTGTTAACTTTTCCTCCACATCTGACCTGATGCTGTGAGGTCCTTCACTTCTTTCATGTACTCATCAATGCATGTCAGAGCCCTCTCTGCCATCGAGTTGTGACTTCCTGAAAAGCCTCCTTCATTGTCATTTGAACACTTTTTCCTGTCATTTGCTGTGCCAGAAGACTTTTTTATTTAGCCCCGTTAGATCCCTTACAGACAAAGCCAGTGGGGTGTGGTGGGGAAGGAACCTTGAGAGAAGCATGGGGACCTTCTGGAAGGGAAAGGGATGAGGAGGGAACCTGAGTCCTGAGAGTGAGTGTGGACGGCACCTCCACCTGTGTCTTGTCCAGAGATGAGGGTCAGCACCTGCCGCTTGGCTGTGACAGCATCCTGGCCTCCTGAATGCAGTTGTCCTCACAGAGAGCACTCTGCCCTAGGCTTGTAGGGTTTTTTCGGTGTGAGTTTTAATTTCAAATATTTTTAAATTATAAAAGCACTACCTGTCCACTCTAGAAAAACCATGACCTATACATAGTACATTAGGAAGAAGGGGGAAAAATCCATGATCCAAACAGCCAGAGATAACCGCAGTGAAAAGCTGGGCACGTGGAGGTGTGTGCGTGTAGTCTCAGTGGTGTGTACCCTTCCTGTCTTGTCTCAAAAGCAGGGTCATTGAATACGGACAATATTGAACTTGAAAAACAATTGAACACTTTTTGTCTCTTTAGCAGCTTGCGTTTTTGGCTCTGCCACTGGGCCTGTGACATGTGTTGTTTATGGTCCCTGTGCTATTTGAGGACATTCCTGAAGTGCTACTCCTTTGACCACTGCCCTCTCTACATTGCAAGGGAGCTCCCCTCTGGACAGAGGCTAAGATGAGTAAGTTCTGGGGACCTAACACACAGTATGTTGACCACAGTTAATAAGAACACACTGTGTACTCGAAATTTGCTAAGAAAGTAGATCTTAGGTGTCCTCACCACTCCCAAAGGTAACTGTGAGAAGTGATGCATGTGTTAATTACTGTGGGGATCATTTCACTGTGTATATGTAGAGCAAAACATCACATGACACACCTTAAACATAGAGTTTTCCTCGGTCAGTTATACCTTATTACATCTGGAAAAAAAGGATGCTCGTCCAGCATAGCTCCTCATCTCACTGTCCCATCTTCTGTCTATGCAGGGTCCCCTCAGTTACACTGTAGTTACATGATCAGTTACCGTCAGCCTTGGAGAAGGTGGGATTCTTTTATTCCTGCTCCATGTTTTGTCTGCCTATGAGATGCCTGCTCATCCCGGGAGGGAAGGCGCTGCAGGAGGGAAGGGGAGGCTGGCAGGAAGCTGGTACTGGGCTTGTCCCTTTCACGCTCCCACAAAGGGCTCTGCTCTTCCATCCCCACGCCCACCCTCATCCTGCTTTTCCTGAGCTCCTCAGTTCTGGTATTACATAATATTCCTGTTAGGACCAGTTCCTGTTTTGCCAGGGAGAGGAATTGTGACTCTTTCAGGGAAAAACCCTGTTCTAACATTAGTAGCAGTCGCTGGCGGCCAATCCATGATCTCATAAGGGAAACCCACCACTTTGCTGTCTGAGTCAGTACACAGATGGGGTCACCTTTCTGCCTTGGTTGGCTTCCTCTCAGCCTTGTTTTTCTGCGAGAGTCCACGATGATTTCTCCTAGGATAATGGAACTGCCAGGCTTCAGGTAGGCCACTTTCTGTGACCACTTTCACTTAGACACAGATGCCTTGGGTTACTTACTGCACTCCAGGAAAAACTCTAATGATATTATACCAACAGATATACATTCACTTTTTTTCCCTTTTTTTTTGAGACAGGGTCTTGCTCTGTCTTCCCAGGTAGAGTGCAGTGGCACGATCTTGGCTCACTGAAACCTCCGCCTCCCGGTTTCAAGCGATTCTCTTGCCTCAGCCTCCTGAGCAGCTGGGATTGCAGGCACACACCACCACGCCCAGCTGACGTTTTTGTATTTTTAATAGAGACAGGGTTTCACCATGTCTCCAGCTGCTGGTCTCCAACTCCTGGCCTCATGTGAGCCGCCCGCCTTGGCCTCCCAAAGTGCTGGGATTACAGATGTGAGCCACTGTGTCTAGCCTACATTCACTTTTTAAAACTGTTGCTTATGGAGAACTTTACATGTGTATAAAAGTAGAGAGAATAATAAAGGAGTCTCTCTGTGTCCATTACCCAGCTTAACAATGATCAATTCGTGGCCAGCCTCATTCCAGCTGTACTCCCACCCCTCTTTCCCATTACTGAAGCAATTCCTAGACATCACATCATTGTATCTGTATGTATTATATATCTAAAAGATAAGCACTGCATAACACACAATCACAGTATTGTTATCACACCTAAAAAAATTAACCACAGTTTCTCAGTATCATCAAATCCAGTCAATGTTCAGGTTTTCCCAGCTGTCTAATAACTTTTTACTTCGAATAAGTATTTGAATCTAACAAGATCTGTATATTGTAGATTAACTGATAATGTCTTTTGGACTCTCTTAACCAATAGGTTCTCATTCCGTCTCTCTTTTTTCTTTGCAGTTTATTGTTGAAGTCACTTTGGGTTCCTTGTCTTACAGAATTTCCCATGTCCTGAATTTTGTTGATTTCACCTTCCCAGTGGGCTTTAATATATTCACTTCGTAAAGAGACCGTACAGTGACTCACTTTACCACATAGATTACCATCCCTGCTGAATCCACATTTATCCTTAATTTCCCTTGTGTGGCTCTTTACCAAAAGGTAAATGGTTCTTGCCATCACATAGCTTACAGTGTAATGTGAAAGATAATAATATTGTAAACTCGTTCAAAATACTAATGTCAAATAGAAGATACGTCAGCCAAGCATGGTAGCTCACGCCTGTAATCCCAGCACTTTGGGAGGCTGAGGCGGGCTTGCTTGAGCCCAGGAGTTGGAGACCAGCCTGGGCAACCTAGCAAGATCCCATTTCTACAAAAAATTTAAAAATTAGCTGGGTGTGGTGGTGCATGCGCTTATAGTCCCAGTTCCTCGGGGGTCTGAGGTGGGGAGGATTGCTTGAGCCCAGGAATTTGAGGCTACAGTGAGCTGTGTTTGCGTCACTGCTCTCCAGCCTGGTGATAGAGCAAGACTCTGTCTCTTGGAAAAAAAAAAAATGTGTGCATAAAATATGTGTATGTGTATATATATATAAATACATTTATATATAATATGTCAAATATAGACATTTCTGCTATAACACAATTTATGCATTCATGAAAAATATTACATTTTACAAAAATATTATAAAAATAACAAAGGTCATGGGAAAAATTGGTTAAGAGTCACACTGTTAAAATGTATGTTGTTTTGCAACCAGAATACTTGTTGCCTACCCCTCCACACGCACAGTAATTGTTCCCTCATGAGATAATTCACTGAGATTGGGGGGCTACTTGGGAGTCTTAAAAATGTTCAAAGACAGTCGAATAGACATGCTCCCCATTAGGGGTCCACAGTGGGGTGCAGTCTGCTACTAGCTGAGGGCTGTCTGGGGAGAGGCGCAGGGTGCAAGTGCAGTTGCAGGTTGGTTCCTGGGAGTTGGCCTGCAGAAAGTTCCTAGGAGTGCTTTCAGGACTGCTTTCTGGGGGAGCAAGAGGGAGGAAGCAAGACTACACAGGGAGAGGATTTGGCCTGCACTATACACTGAAGTTTTCAGCTGACTCCACAGGGAGCTCTTCCCAGCTGCCCCAGATCTTTGGAGGGGGCAGAGCCTTTGTGCCCCTGCATTGAAAGTCACAGGGTCCAACCCTGTGGGGTGAGCCCTTCCGGGGCATAGGTCATGCTTAATTTTCCTAAAGTAGGCTGGAGGGGTCCTGCCTATGCTGCAGCCACGCCGAGACTTGGGACTTTTTCTTTCTTTCTCAGGGTTATAGTTCTAATCACACTGTCTTGGCTCCCCTTGCTTAGGAAATGTCACGTTTGAACCGTGCAACTCCCCGCTTTTACTGGCACCATTCCCCTGTTTACCAAGACAGGCACGCTGCTTGGTGTTGTAGAGAGAGCCAACCATGCAAGAGAGTAAGAAGGCCCCTTCACTTTTGTATTGGCTTCAGGAAGGTATTGATGCCATTTATAGACCTAACCCTGATGTTCAATTATCAGGTTTATCAGTCCCAAGAAATTCACCTAAAATCTAACGTCTCTTTAAATATATTGGCAAGGAAGTGAACAAATGATTAAGAATAATTTTTTAAGATAACAAGGCATTTTGAATCGATGAAAATGTGAAAAATGAAGGATTATAAACCAAAGGCACCAGTGATCCACATACAACCTGGATGTCCTCAGTGAGGAAAGTGACTGCCTCCCGTTTACTCACTGTGGCCTAGCTCTGCGGTCGCCACATAAACTCTCTTAATCTGGTAGTGATATACCCAGTCCAGAATCTTTTCAGGTAGCTTATCCTTCCATCTTTAATTTGATTTTCCTGGTAACAAACCTAAACACTTGTCTAGCTAAAGAGAAAAGAACTATACTCAGTACATTATTTGTGTTCCATTAAGAGTATGTAGTGTTTGTTCCTTACATGGAGTGGGGTGCTGTACACACGTATATGTAGGTATACATACACAAGCAACAGACCTCCACACACTGGGTACTTAAAAATCAGTCTTTCAACACGAGTTAGTTCAGTGTTGTGAAAAGCATTTGTATTTAAGATCTTTCTTACTTGAGTTTGGGGTTTAAGAACTTTTGTTCTAGAGGAAAAAACATCTTCAACCCCAGCTTATTGTTCAAACTGTCCCAGTGGGATTGCTATAATAAGAACTAATTGTAATTAGTACAGCAAATGTTTGTATAAGTGAGTTTTATCCTACTGCTTGAAGCTACCTGAAAGTGGTTTTTTTATAGTAATTTAAATAAACATTTTCCTGTGCCTTAGGAGTTCTTTGTAATTCAAACTGTTTGTAATTGAGTCATTTGGATAATTTATCACCGAAGCATGATTGGATGGAGTCTAAGAATCTTGTCTTTTAGTAGACTGGTTCTAAAGTAAATTATTAAAGTAAGATTCTGATGGGTTAACTTGCTAGGCCAATCCTTCCATAGAATAAGGCAAGAAGCAGCTTAAACTTAGCCTGAAGTTAGTACGATTTCCTTAATAGCTCTAAGTGTAGTTTAGAATATCTCTTGATGCTTATCTGTCATTAAATTGTAATCTTATATCATTCCATTGGAACTACTTTGTAACAACCAGAAATTTCTGTTTAAAACACAATCTTGAACTAGCTTAAAACTTTATGGGAATTTTCTAAAAAGAAGTTTTTTTCCTTGGTAAGATTTAAATGATACCCTCTTTATGTTTATTAGGGATCAGAGTGCTGGTAGGTTTTTCTGTTTCTCAAGGTTCTGTTAATTCTTATCTGAAGCTGCCTGAGCCTCTAGGAAGTTCACTCAGAGTTTGTATTTCTTCGAACAGCGGGCAGTCTCTGCCAAAGAGCACAAGGCTGAAATGCTTTAGTCTTTGATTTGTCATCTGTTGTTCTTTGACAAGTTTATCTTTTCTGCATCAAAAAGGCTTGCTTTAAGCAAAGTATTAGCAGTAATGACATCCCCCCTCCAGTCACCTCTGTCCCCTAACTTTAGTCCAGGCTCCTGTAATTCACTTTCTGACTCTTAAAACCACATGGAGGTTTTAAATTTTACCTGACTGGTTTTGAAGCATTTTGTGGGCCTGAACTCCAAATAGCTTTTTAACAAGTGCTTAAACTTACTTTACGCCTTTCAGTAAACTAGGTTTTGTGAGGTTTATTTTTCTGCAAGCAGAAAAGCTAACCTAGGAAAGCTACTTTACCTAGGTAAATCTGAACATTTCATGTCAGCACCCTTTCTAAAAGGAACATAGCTTTTATAGGAAATTGTTGAGTAGGCTTGGGGAATCAGTGCAGTTCGTTTTCTTTTATTTCTAGGTAACACTGAAACTTGTAAGTAGAGTATCAGCTTTAAAATAATTTATCCAATTCTGATCCCAAATTGTTAAAGTTTTAGATTGGATTTGTGTGCCTGCTTACTTTGTGATCCTAAGGAAAGCCACTTATAAGTCTTCTAAAATGTATGATGTGCTTTATAAAGTAACACAGTGACATTATTCCTTTAGTTAAATCAGTCATTTCATTTTAGATCAGCCCCCTCACTCTCATCCCCTGTGTCCTCCCTGCTATTGAGATCTGTGTGTTATTATACAGGCAGAAGCATGACTTTCACATTATTTTGTTTTTTAATGGACCTCAGATACTCTAAATTGGATTAATCACGATGCATGACACATTATCATCATTGGTCAGAGTTTATTTTAGACTCCTTATAGGGATTCTTACAAGGCTGTAACCACTGTTAGGCTCATACTGTGGAGGCACCTTCTTAACATTAGTGAATAAAATCAGCTGTCTTTGAGTTGAAGTTACAAGTGATCCGTAAACAGAGCCTACTTTCTAGTCATCTGTGTCTTAAAATGTTAGGATCAGGCTTGAATTGACTCAGTGTCTTTACACAAGGCTATAATCTTAGAATGACTCCCTTCAGGGTAATAGCTCATTATTTCATGGTTCTAAGTAATAGTACTCTAATCATTTTCTTCCTATCTCGTTCCCTCTCCCCTCCAATTCCTTTTCCTACTTAAGTCAGATGTTTTTCTTGCTACCCAGTAGCATTATTGCATGACAGATGATTAAATGGGTACGGTATAATCCCTGTTCACAACCTCGTCAGGAAGTCTGGGACATTCACAGTCAGCTGGAGCAAAGGCCTTGAGTGCTGTGCCAGAGGACTGGGGGCATATGTGATGCAGAGCTGGATTCAGCTTGCAGAGTTCAAGGAAGATAACCTTTGTATGTGTGTTGAAGGAGCAGCAACTGGCAGGTTCAGAGGCTTTCCAGAGAGAAAAAAGACTATACCTGCAAAGACACGGGTTCTTGAAAGCACAGGTCCTTTTGGGGAACAACGAACATACTGATGGCTAGTCTGTAAGTGCTCCAGACACTTCTCCTTTCTGTGTTACTTTGAAACAAATCCACCCCAGAAATCAATATTTCATCCACAGGTATTTTAGTACTTGAGTATTTATCTCTAAAGGTTAAGACGTTCTTTTTTAAAATGTATAACTCCAATGCCATTATACTCTATAAAAATTTATAGTAACTGCATACTAAGTGTTCAAAGTTCAGTTTTCATAAATGTCATAAATTTTGAGTTTTCTTTACATTTTCATTGAATTAAGATTCAAATAAGGGTCACATGTAACAATTGGTTGATGTATCATTTAATTTTCTTTCAATCTATGGAGTCTACCTCCATATTTCTTTCTGTTCTTTCATTTTTAGAATGAAATTTGGAATGTGTATTTCCCCTTATTAGTAGATTACTCTGAGGCACAGTGCATATAGGAAAGACAGAATAAATATTTATATCCTTTATTTAGCAATTTCCAAATGAGGAGGTGCTCTAGCATTCTGCAAAGATGACTGGAGGGTTTTCCTTTTTTTATTGCTCGTGAATTGAAATGTTTGCTGTTTCAGTGCATTGCGGCTACTATTTTTATTGGTGATCAAATTTTCCATTTCTACCCAATGGGAGCCTGGCTCCTGAGTATTTTTTTTTTTCTGGACAGATCTCGCTCTGTCGTCCAGGCTGAAGGGCAGTGTGGTGCCATCTCGGCTCACTGCAACCTCCACCTCTTGGATTCAGGTGATTCTCCTACCTCAGCCTCCTGAGTGGCTGGGATTACAGGCGTGAGCCACCGCGCCCAGCTAATTTTTGTATTTTTAGTAGAGACGGGGTTTCACCATATTGGCCAGGTTGGTCTTGAACTCCCGACCTCAGATAATCCGCCTGCCTTGGCCTCCCAAAGTGCTAAGATTACAGGCGTGAGCCACTGTGCCTGGCCTCTGAGTACTTTAAAAATATATATATTTTTTTTTTATCGAGTATATTTAAAGCTGTACATGTTATGAGTTACATATATGTAGTGACATAGTTACCCGTTTTCCCTTCATGGCAAGAGCAGGTGTAATCTCATTTAGTGAAACTCCTGACAGAGTGCACTCTTATTAGCCACAGTCCCCGCACCATACCTTAGATCTGAAGTGCAGAGATCTAAGGTACAGCGTGGGGACCTACACACCTACTACTTTGCATCCTTTGACCTACATCCTCCCATTTCCATCCCCCACCCTGCTCCAGTAACCACGTTTTATCTTACTCTCTATTTCTGTTCCATCTAATCAGTGAGATCATGCAATATTTTTCTTTCCTGTCTGGTTTATTTCACTTAGCATAGTGTCCTCTAGGTTCATCCATGTCATGGCAAATGGCAGGATCTCCTCCTTTTTAAAGGCTGAGTAATATTCCACTGTATACATGCATACACACCACAGTTTCTTTTTCCATTCACCCGTGGACAGACACTTAGGATGTTTCCATGTCTTGGCTATTATGCAAACTGCTGCGGTGAACATGAGAGTGCAGCCATCTTCACAAGGTGATTTGATTTGCTTTGGGTATATTTCCAGAAGAGCGGTTGCTGGGACATACAGTAGTTGTATTTTTAATTCCTTTGGGAACCTCCACACTGTTTTCTATGAGGGTATGCCAGTCTGCATTCCCACCAGCACTGTACAGGGTTCCTGTTTCTCCACACTCTTGCCAACACTTATTATCTCTTATCTTTTTGATAATAACTCTCCTAATGGATGTGGGATGATATCTCATGGTGGTTCTGATTTACATTTCCTTGATGGTTAGTGATATTGAGCATCTTTTGGTCATGTGCATGTCATCTTTTGAGAAATGCCTGTCCAGCTCCTTTGCCCATTTTTTAATCAGGTTATGTATTTTCTTGCTATTGAGTTGCATGAGTTCTTTTTAAGTTTTAGATATTAACTTTATATCAGATACATGGTCTACAAGTATTTTTCCCTAATTCATCGGTTGCCTTTTCATTGTGTTGATTGTTTCCTCTACTGTGCAGAAGCTTTTTAGATTGTTGTAGTCCCATTTACATATTTTTGCTTTTGTAGCCTGAGCTTTTGGTGTGATATCCACAACATTATTGCCAAAAGCAGTGTCAAGGAACTTTTCTCTTGTGTTTTCTTCTGGGAGTTTTATGGTTTTAGGTCTTATGTTTAGGTCTTTAATCCATTTTGAGTTGATTTTTGTATATGTTGTAAGATAAGGTCCCATTTCATTCTTTTACATGAGAAACCCAGTTTTTCCAGCACCATTTATTGAAGAGACTATCCTTTCCCCATTGTGTCTTCTTCATGCTCTTGTCAAAAATTAGTTGACTGTAAATGTTTAGATTTATTTCAGTTCTCTATCCTGTTCCGTCGGTCTGTGTGTCTGTTTTTTTGTGCCAGTACCATACTGTTTTAATTACTATAGCTTGTAGTATAATTTTAGATCAGGAAGTGTGGTGTCTCCAGCTTTGTTTTTCTCTCTCAGAATTACTTCAGTTATTCGAGGTCTTTTGTGGTTCCATGTGGATTTTAGGATTGTTTTTTCTATTTCTATTAAGAATGCCACTGGGATTTTGGCAGATTACATTGAATCTGTATATTGCTTTGGGTAATATGGACATTTTAATAATATGCTTTTAATTCACAAGCATGGAATATCTTTCCATTTATCTGTGTCCTTTTTCGTTCATCAGTGTTTTATAGTTTTCAGTGTACAGGTCTTTTACCTCCTATGTTAAATTTATCCCTAAGTATTTTGATATTTTTTTGATACTACCATAAATGGGATTGTTTTCTTGATTTCTTTTTCAGTTAGGTTTTCATTTGTTTGGGGTTTATCCTTGGTGTGCAAGGCTGGTTTAACTGTTTAAGTCAGTCAGTGTAATGCATCATATTAACAGATGGAAAGACAAAACCACATGATCATCTCAGTCAACACAGAAAAAGCATTCAGCGTCCTTTATTGGTAAAAACTCTCAACAGTTTAGGTACAGAAAGAAAATTTCTCAACAAAATAAAGGCCATTTATGAAAAACCCATAGTTAGTGTCATAACTGATGGGGGGAAAGGTGAAAGCTTTCCCTCTAAGATCTGGTGCAAGACAGGAATGTCCATTCTTGCCATTTCTGTTCAACATAGTACTGGAAGTACTAACAAGAACAGTCAGATGAGAAAAAGAAATAAAAGATCTCTAAATTGGAAAGGAAAAATTAAAATTATCTGTTGTTTGCAGATGACCTGATCCTATATGTAGAAAGCTCCAAAGACTACCAGGAAACTGTTAGAACTAAATGAATGCAGTAAAGTTGCAGGATACACGATCAACATACAAAAATCTGTGGTATTTCTATACACAGATAGTGACCTGAGTACTGTTGACATGACCCTAAGTGGTATTTAATAGCTTCCTTCCAATCTAGTGTAAGAGTTTCCAGGTCCACTGTGTACATTTTCTGTCCCACACTTGGAGTTGTCCCTTTCTCCCTGATTCCTTTCTTTGTGGTAAGTGATATTTAGTGACACAGGCTAGGCATTGGGGTTGTTCATTTATTCCTAGATTGGTCTGCATTTGTAGCCCTTGTTACATGTATAAAACTATAATTTCTTTATGATAAAATATATCCTGAGTTTATAGTCATATTGCCAGATTAGATTTAGGACCACAAGGACTTAACCCCACTCATCTTTTATCTTTACTTACCCACAGTAAGATTCCTGGAATCAACAGGTTTCAGAAATAAAAGCATTAAAATATCACAGTACTCATTTGCTTGTTTCCCATTATACACACAATAGTCACAGAATAATGCCAATAACTTGATCATTTTAAAAAAAGAGAGAGAGATTCAGAGGGTTTGTTTTGGGTGTGTGGCAGTTCTTTTTGTCTTCCTGTATTTCCTATTCAGTCTATACAGTTAAATTATTATGTTTTAAGTCATTTGGAATTTCTTTTTGTGTGGCTCTTCACCAGCTATTTGCAGAATCAAGTTTGTTTCATTTCACTTTTAGAAATTGCTTTTTTGAATTTGATTTTGTTATATGTCCATTGACTTCTGTGTTCCATGTTTTATTCACTTGATTATTTTATACATTTATTCTTCATTCTGTGGTTTGAACTTTGCACAGCCTTTAAGTGGAACCTGACGCCCAGGATCTTTCTTCTTCACAGTGGTCATCTCACTGTCAGACTCTGCAGGGCTTGCTGCTTACACATAATCCTTTAAAAAATGCGGCTTGATTGCAGGCAGTCTTAAAAGTAAACAGAGAAAATACATCCATACTCGGCATCATTTAGGATATGTTATTTCTCCGCTACCCTCCATTCCAAAATGGAAGCGTAATTTTTCTAAACCTAGGAACAGACATTCCCATTTCAATCGTGTGATAACTAGGAAAGACCTAACCTCTCCTTCCAGAGGCGCTCTGCAAGCTAGTGTCCATAGTGGGATGCTTGCCAGGCCCTCTTTTCACTTCCCTGCTATGCTTTTGTCATTTTTGCAAAAACTTACATTGGTAAAAGCCCACCCTCTTGGACAATCTGGGACAAAACAAAGATTTAACCATAAGATTTAACAAGAGAACTACTCATTTTATCCAGATAATGGAACTATCTGTTTAAATAGCCCTTTCAAAGTAAGTTCAGCAGAGCACTAATTTCATGGGATGCCAGTGGGTGTTTACCAAAAAGGGTTCTAGGATCAAATAAATGTGGGCCATTCTGAAGTTTAACAGCGGCCACGTGTCTCAGATGGTGATATGCATTATGAATCAAAGGAGTAGCAAAGGCTTGTTTCCCAAACTTACACAGACGATGAATCCAGCCCAGTTTTTCATAAAACAACATGCTGGCATTGGAAAAGTGCTCCATTAGAAAGTAAGGCTGCCTCTCACTTGAACCCCACAGGAGATACATGAGACAGAGAAATGGGTTAACCTATACCACAGGGATACATTCAGCAAAAATCTGATTATGAGAGAACTTTACAGGACAAATGGTTTGGTTTCATCAACAACAATTTGCAAAAACAAGAGAGGGATGTTCAACCTGGAATATCAATTTAGCATATTTGTATTGATATTGCAGGTTGAATATCCCTAAATCAAAAATCCGAAACTCTTCTGGTCCCAAGCATTTCAAATAAGGGATACTCAACCTGAACTTTCATGAGTTTATTATCAAAAACTGAGTCCATTATCAATAACTGAGTCCATAACTAAGTTAAAATTTCCCTGCTTAGTCCAGGTTTTTTTCCAAG
Organism: Hylobates moloch; assembly: GCF_009828535.3. Lineage (NCBI taxonomy): Eukaryota > Metazoa > Chordata > Mammalia > Primates > Hylobatidae > Hylobates > Hylobates moloch. Next base: position 118,694,409 of record NW_026652283.1, read on the forward strand.
AGTTATATTCACCCCCTCCCTAACCCAGCCCCCAAAGACCAGGGTTTCTAAAGAGTGTAATCCTTCGATTCACAGATGTTATTTGCTGCAGAACAAAGCAGCTCATTGATGCCATTCGTCTGTATTTGGAGGAGTGTCCCGTAGCCTCCCTTGTTCCTTTGCACTGTGAGGTGGATTGTCCCGTGTGAGGAAGCGTGTCCTGGCCCCAGGAGATCGCTGGGTGTGCAGATAGAGGCTTGCGTGCCTGTAGAAGGCACCCACTCTGCAGCCTGGGCCCCGCAGTCATTCCACGGAGCATCTGATAGCAGATCCATCCTGTGCTACGTGCCCAGGAGCCAGTCGCACAAGGCAGTGACGGGCAGGGCGTGAAGCAATGAAAGTGGTGGTTCATTCTAACCAGAACGGAAGTCCTTATAAAAACATCTCTCCTAGTTGCTGCAGTTCCAACAGAGATGCAAAATCCATGTGTTTTAAAAAAAAAAAAAAAGCAATTTTGGGGGGACCAAACCATTTTAAGATACATGGAAGAACCTCTTCTCGTTCCTTTTCCCATTCTACACCCTGCCTACCTCACTCCCTGCAGTCCCCAAGCCACTCGCACACCCAGCCCCCCTTCAGCTAGCTTCGTTCATTGCCAGCCATGGTGCTGTCTGCTCTGGAAAGTGGCAGGAAAAGCTGATAAGGTGCTGAGGACAGAATCTCTGGTCTTATCTCACTCTAGCACATGGTGCCGAGAGTGCATCCTTTTCCTGTCCTAGGACAAGAGACATAAACTGGCCATCTCCCGGCAGCAAGGACTTCAAACGGGGCTTGGGCCTGCCTCTACTTTCTAGAGGAGCCAGAAAGGAGAAAGTGGGTCATGACTTTTTGAAAGTTGTATTAGTACCAGTAAAAATTTATGTCATCTTGTAGATCAGCAAACATAACTTCATAGTAAGACACTCATAAAGAAGAAATGAGAAAGCAGTGAGGGTGAGGGCAGGGCCTGCCAACACACCCAAGGGTTGGAAGTCGCTGGGCTGTTTTGTTTGGTTAGAGCTTCACCAGGACATAGGTTTGGCCTGAAAGGATTAGATTTGGCTTTTTGTTTGTTGACAGATGAAGCAAGTGGTTTTAAGAGCTTTTGTGATAGTAAGAAACTGACATACATATGGTCTAGTGCAGGAGAAGAGGAGGGAAACACTGGCTCATTTTTCCTTCTGTCCTTCTCTCTTGCCAGGAAAGCAGAAATAACATTCCTCCCCAGATTTTCCTTCTGTGACGTCATGAAAACAGGAAGAAGGGGGACCTTTCTTTGGGTTGCAGTGTGGGGGAAGGGTTGGCGGAGAAGGCAAAGCTCTGCGTCTCCAGCCGTAGTCTGAAGGGAACAGGGTGGCGACTCTGGTGACAGGTCTGGGCAGCACCATCCCATCCCTTGCTTCCCCTTCCTCGTGGTCCCTTCCTGACCTCACGAGGCAGAGCCGGAAGAGTGGGCAGCCTGAGGTCATCATCAGCTGTTGTGAGCCTCAAGAGGACCCAGTTAGCAATTTGAGGCAGGAGTTCAGTCTTGATTCTGTGTTACTATTTTTGGAAGAAATTGGTTGGCTGTACAATTCTGACAGCCAATTGTTGACATTCCAAAGGTTAATGACAGTGTTAAGAATTATATATATTATATCATGTTAAAGACCAATTTATTTTATATTTATTTATTTATTTATTTATTTTTTGAGAGGAGTCTCACTCTGTTACCCAGGCTGGAGTGCAGTGGCACGACTTCGGCTCACTGCAACCTCCGCTTCTCAGGTTCAAGACATTCTCCTGTCTCAGCCTCCCAAGTAGCTGGGATTACAGGCCGCACCACCATGCCCGGCTGATTTTTGTATTTTTAGTAGAGATGGAGTTTTGCCATGTTGGCCAGGCTGGTCTCGAACTCCTGACCTTAGGTGATCCACCTGCCTCAGCCTCCCAAAGTGCTGGGATTACAGGTGTGAGCCAGCGCCCCCAGCCCAAGACCAATTTTATTCTCGAAAGCTTTCGCCTTCTCCTTCTGCTGAGTGCTATGGACTTATCTAGGCTATAATGAATGCTAGAATTGTAATGGACCTTAAAAATGTAGCTGTTGATTTTCAAACTGGATTCCATAGAGTTCTAGCATCCCCAGGGGCTTTTACAAGGGGATTCAAGGGGAGGGTTGGGACATGAGCTTTGGGTTGCCCCCACCGCGCTGCAGCCAAAGCTTCCTGAGATGTTGTGCAGATTGGCCTTCTGTTTAAGATTGTGTTTGAAGAAAGGCATGTCAAAAAACTATGTTGAAAAAAGTTACTGAGGAGCCCTATTTCTCTGTCTTGCAAATGATTGCATTTGAGGCCTGGAAAGGCCCGTGACTTGTCCTAGATCACACGTTCTGTCAGTCGTGCTTCCAATCTTCTGACAGCCAGGCCATTGCCACTTCTACTATCTTAAATTGAGTACCTGTTTTCTGTCCTTTGCTAGCTGATATTTTATAGCAGTGCCACTCAAAGTATGGTCCATAGACAAGATAGAGACAGAAATTAAGAGTAAGCATTTAGAAGCTTTTCTAGTAGTTTGACAATAGTTTAGGACTTGGGTTTTAGATGTCTTTTTAAAACTTCATTTTTCTGGTAACTTTTTTAACTTTAGAAAAATCTTGTCCTGTAATCCTGTAATGGATTCAAAATTTTTAAAGGCAAAAAAAAAAAAACCAAAACAAAAAAACCCACAAGACAGACAGAACTAATCCTTTACCCCTGATAGTTTGAGAAGCAGCATGCTGGAGGGCATTCAGTTTCTGGTGGTTGGGTCGGATCAGGACTGCAAGCAATGCTTTGTTGCCAACGAGGCAGGTCTTGCTGCAAGAACCCTTTTGGATTCTGAGCATGCAGGGAGACAGTCTTTCTTGTACTTTTTCACTTAAGCTTTCAATATATTTTTTGTTTATAAAATAAAAAATTATAGCTTATGTAAAACTAACAGAAGAGGTTATAGGATTGTATATTTAATAGCAGTAACAATTTTTATTTTTTATGAGCTCCTTGGAATTACAGTCTCAGTGTAACTGGTTAGGGTTTTTCTTGAGTAGAATTGGCTTTGTAGTTGGTTTGTTGTTGTTTAGTTTTTGTCTATGCTAAAAATAAGTTGTGCCGGTATATTGTCTTTTTTTATTGTGATAAGAGCACTATCTGGTGTATTATTTTATGTCATTTACTTTTTTAACATGACTAATTTTGGAATTTTATTTGTTCTTACTAATTTCGGTATCTTTTAAACATAGAATGACTTTGCTTTGCCAAATTTACTCCTAAAAATATTTCTCAAATATTTTTATTTGCTACATTGATTTCTGGTGAAAGAAAGAGTATGTGAAAATATTAGCCTAATGTAGTTTACAAGAATTGAAAGAGGAGACTTTTTTTGTTAGTCAACTAATTTACCTTCTTTTTATAAACAATCATTACTACTTAATTATTCCGTATAACTATGCATACCCTATTCCTAGTTTCAAAATAAATATTTTATTCTCTAAGAAGACCTTATTTGGCTGGGCACAGTGGCTCACGCCCGTAATCCCAGCACTTTAGGTGGCCGAGGTGGGTGGATCACCTGAGGTGGGGAGTTCGAGACCAGCGTGACTAACATGGAGAAACCCTGTCTCTACTAAAAATACAAAATTAGCTGGGCGTGGTGGCACATGCCTGTAATCCCAGCTACTTGGGAGGCTGAGGCAGGAGAATCACTTGAACCTGGGAGGCAGAGGTTGTGGTGAGCCGAGATTGTGCCATTGCATTCCAGCCTGGGCAACAAGAGTGAAACTCCGTCTCAAAAAAAAAAAGGACCTTATTCTTTTTAGAAATTAGAAGATTTTAGATTTAATAGAATCCTCAAGAACTGCTGTGCTTTCTATAGTAAGGATCCTGCATTTGAGTTGTCATGGTTCTTCAGCAATTTTCACCTCTTCCTGTGGAATAAAGATGGAAGAGACAGAACCCTCTGGAAGCTTCTGCTCTGTTCTGCGAGAGGCCAGTGCTGGGTCTCAGCTGTTTATCAAAGCTGTTTGTCCTGCCTCTGGAGAGCAGGGGAGAGAACCATTCCACCTGGAATTATAAAATGCAGTGAATTTGGATTATTTTTAGACATCATTCACAGAAGTTGGGGCCTACATCAAATTGATCATCTCCAGCTCTGGAGGAGCCTCGTTTATCTTCCATGGCCAGTGTGTCAGGAAAGGTTGTCCCTGCGACTCTCCGAGCCTGAGGACCTTTCAGGGAGGCAGGAAACCTGCTCCTCTTTCTCTTTCCTCTTTTTCCACAGAGGCTGGATGACTCTTGTCAGTGATCCTGATGTTGGTTACTTGAGAAGCTGTTGCCATAGAGAACCATCCTTTTAAAACATGTTTATGTCGGCTTTTCCTAATAAGTGGCAATCGGAATAGCTGGTTAGTCATATGGGAAAAGATAAAAATGAAAAGACATAAAATTAACAGCTCTGTAAGCATTGGCCTTCATATGAGGAATTTGGCATTCTGTGTATTTCTCTTCTAAAGTCCAGCCAAGCTATTCTGTCCCTTCTAGTTCGCATTATCTTCTCCAGTGTCCGGTGTGTCTGTTTGTAAATTCCAAGCGGAGTTCTGATGCCTGATTATTAGAAAGATATCTCTGCATACTTACTGGGTTGCTGAGAGTTCTCTTTGACGTCACATCACTTTTTAAACAAATTTTTTCTGTGTCTGCTATCTTGCAACTCAAAAGCAGGCAACAGTTAGCAGCCTCTCTGCCGCTTGCTGACACAGTTCAGAAAGGTAGGCATTCTGTCGCTGGCGGGAGACAGAGCTTGAGGACTTTGTCAAAGCCCAGTGTCCTCCAGTTCCATACGTGTATATATGTACATGTGTGTATATAAAGGTATATCATGTGTGTGCACTTGAAAAGCACCTGCCACTTCCAAAAGTCAGCAGTATTGTGTTCACAATCGCAGAGCCGATTTTATAATACATTTATTCAGTAAATATTTACTTAGCACCTATAGTATGTACTTGTATAATGAGAAAGAAAACAAATTTTCACAAGATTTTTACTGAGGAAATTCAAAACTTTAAGGACACTGGTATTTGAAATTCATGTAATTTTTACATGTCATAAAATAGTTTTTTGTTTCCTCCTAACCATTTAGAAATGATTTTAAAAAATCATTAAAAACTAGGCCCATGGCCATAGTTCAGCAGTCTCTGTTCTAGAGAGAACCCTCTGGAACCCCTGCAGAGTGGGCTTCTAATACATGCCACAGATTCTTACACCTGTTTCACATGTGCACGCACACACAATTTCTGTGTTTTCCAGTTGAGTTGCTGCATAATTCTCATTCTGTTATTATATCTTTGCTTTTTAATACCACTTCAAATCACAATTCTCTTCAGTCAGTGGGGTTTTATATTTGTTTTTTACTCTTGTGATACTTGCTAATGCTAAAACTGATTGCGTCTCCCAGGCAAATTCCCTGAGGCTGCTCATTGCCGAGACTTGGTGTGTTTAGCCTAATTCCAGATATGAGCGATGAATGTCTTGAAAAATGTACAATATTTCACACTTGAAAAGCTTTTTGTGAGTGTAAAAATAGCTGTTGGTCAATAAAACACTGGATGTTTTCAGTTATGTGGAAACCACGAAGGAAAAGCATGAAACCACAGAGGTCCCATAGAGAGAAGAGCAGGGCCGCACGCCATAGTGGCTCGGGGCAGGCTTTCCAACGAACGACTGTGAATCACTGCCTAGCTCAGCCTTCAGTGGCAAACGCATTTCAATGACTCCCTAGAACCAGCTTGCCCAGGTTGTGTTTTCAGCTAAGACATAATGTAGGCTGTGCCTTCACAGCTTGCTACCAGAGGCTGCTGGTGGAACTTCCATCACACTGCTGTTCTCCAAATGAGCTGCTTACCTTTGTATCTGATATGCCCGAGAACTCTCTTCTCTTTACCAAGAACAGTTCTCTTCTTTAGCAAGAACAGTTCAGTCTCTACTGGCATTGCTTGTATTCAACTAATCCCACAAAAAGAACATGGCAGTTTCCATACCACACAGTACCTTGCTTTTTTCCAATTGACTTATCCCCTCCAAGGCAACTATGGTAACATGTGGAATGATAGAGCAGAAGGAAAAATGGATGGATCACTGGACTGAGTTTCTATTTATTGCTAAGGGCCAGGAAGGAACTGGCTGACAGCGGATGACACTCAGATGTACCCTGCAGTAGTTAGAGAAGCAGTTTGCATCATGAGGCAAGGGAAGGTGCTATCTGATGAGAAGGGGGTGGTTTCATGTGGATGGGAAGAATCTGCACTCAAAATGCTGATTCTCTTCTTACCCTCCCATGCCCCTCCTGGACATTAGACCTGCCTGATGTGCAGACAAGTTCGTGCTGACAAACACAAAGCATTTGGGACCAGTGGGTGGTAGTGAGAACTCTTCACAGCCTTGGTCCAGCTGGGTTTGGTGTCTTTGTGCCTTTGTTGAGCACTTACTGTGCCTTGTTCCTCATTAGGGAGGTTGTGGATTGTATGAATACGAATGAAATATAAATGGCCCCTGTCCTCAAGAAACTTGTTTCCTTGGGAAGATGGTAGCAAAGCAAATTAAACAAATACAGAAAATAGAAGCAACAAGTTGCTGTTATGGGGAATAAACAAGAAAGGATGTTCACATGGAATTGGACTTGTGGAAGGAAGCAGTCTCACACTTGATCTTCAAGAAAGTGATGCACGGGACTGTGTACAGGGGATGTGGAAGAACATCATAGGCCAGCATAGGGAGTGACTGGGTCAGTTCATCCTGCGCCTTCTGTTGGAGGAGTTTAAAGTACTCACTCAGCTGACAGTGGGGTCTCCACAATCCCTTTGTTTTGAGGAGTCACACAGAGTCACTTCATACCTGAAGGGATACATGAAGACATAATTTGTGTTTGTCAGAACTGCCCCACTGAAAAGTTTGGAAAAGATACAGAATGTTTTGTCAAACCACTCACTTGCCAAGCTTTCTTAACTTTTCACAGACTAACCCAGCACAGGCTGATGACAGACAGGCTGTGGTGGCAGTGAGCGTTTGTTCATCACAGGCAATAGCCATCAGGGCTCACAACCCCAGTTGCTAAATACATTACCCTTGAGCTCTGGGTGTCTACTTTGTTAACAAAGTTCATTGAAGGATTACTGTTGCAGCATGACCTCCCGTGTCTTAATGTGGAAATCAGAAAGCTTCCACCATCCCGTCACTTAAGATCAGTAGTGATGTATGGGCAAGGCTGGCCAGCGGAAAGACTTGCCTTTGAAGCCCATTCCCTGGACTGGCGTGTTGATCATAAGTAGGGGGCTTCTATAGTAAGGTGCATCTGCTCCAGGCACTTCAGTAAGGTCTCTGTGCAAACTGCTTCATTTCCTTGCCCCAAAAGATTCTCTTGAGAATAATGGAGCATCCTCTCTGGGCATTTTACAAATAATCCATCTCAGTATACATGTTTGAATGACACAAGAGCAAAGTCCTCCGTAAGCCCAGAGGAGCTTGCACAGATACTCATGGAGCTGCAGAGTCTCCAGATGGAGGATCCTAAGAGAAGCAGAGAGACTCTAATTCTGTAGACACCTGAGAAGAGTTGATACATGTAGCTTCAGGCATCTTTCAGGGACCGGAGAGGACTGTGGTGTATTGTAATTGATACCTGTAGGGACTCTCTGCAGGGGCAGCTTGCCCTTGTGCCCATTCTTTGTTTTTTCCTCAGTGGTGATTCGGGATTGCCAGAGATGGCGTTAAGATTCTCCAGCTCTAATCGTGACACACAGTGTACGCCCATGAACCACCTGAATTGACCTGTTGCTGATGAGGAAACTGAGTCAGGCAACCAGAGCAGCCACCTTTCCATATTGGCAGTGTCCAGGTGGAAGCTGTCCAGCATCTGCCTGAGAGGGCTTCTTGCCTGGGTGGAAGGTTTGGACTTGGATTTTACTCTCTGCTTTAAAACAGTCACACTTTTTCAAGTGAATGTACATGGTAGTTTGATAAATTCTAAAACTCTTTAAGCCTGGCTTCAGGGTGTTTTTTATTTATATGAATTGCAAACCGAGATGATGTACTTTTTTTCTCTTTTGAAAGTACTATTTCTGTGGATATTTTTTCTACATCAGTCAGCTTAGGTGAGTGTAGACCTTAGTCTCTGGATTATGTGACTAATTGATAAATACTTTAGTTTTGGGGTGGCTTCTGAAGAGAGAGGAAAGGTGACAAGGCAGTCCATGAGATGGGAGCTAGGAGTCGGGGTCCTGTGGTACAGGGAGCAAGGGCTTTGCACCCGGCAGCCTTAGGGCTGTCTCTCTCCTGCCGTGTTCCGGCTGTGAGACCTTCTGCGGATTAAGTGCTAGGAGTCTCACTCTCTGCCTGTGTCGTGTGGAGAGGACGCCTCTCCTCAGGTTGCCGTAAGAGTCGGCTGAGATGCCGCTTGATATCAGGTGCCTGGCACGGTGGTGATAGCTGCCTTCCTCGGGATACCCAGGCCGGATCACTTTGGGTGAAGCTTCCTCACGTGATTGAGCAGAGTGATCCCATGGGCCTGGCTTTAAACTCTCAGGGCTCTGTGAACTGGGGAACAGGTGCTCCGGAGTCATCTCAGTTCAAAGCCACAAGTACTTATTGATTGGGTAGAAATTAAGGCCCACTTACCATTTGGGAAATTCAGTCATCAAGTGTTTATGACACATGCAATGCACTCATTAGCACTGAAGGAAGGGAGAGGACCGTGAGGCTTGCTGTGAACAGACAAGGCCAGTCCTGCTTATTTTGTTAGGTTGGTGCAAAAGTAATCACGGTTTTTGCCATTAGTGGCAAAAACCTCCTTTAGCTGAACAGCAAGCACTGGAATTTAAAAAACAAAGAGAGACATTTCCTGAATCCCTGAGCTTAAATCACATTTGGCAAGATGATTAACCATATTTCTTGGTAGTATTTTATATGGAACCAGAAGTTTTCAAGTTCCTCTTAAATTTGTTTCATTAGTTTTTGGAACACAGTTAGCAAACAGACATTCTCAACACTTATGAAGCAGTGAATGTCGCATTTAAATATTACAGATATTATTTTTTGAGGTTGTATTGTGTGTTTAATGGAAATGTGGGAAAATGCAAGTTATTGTCATTTCAAAATGCTTAGAAGTAACTTGTTTTTCTCAATACTTGTTTACTTTGATAGAGACTAGATATAAAAGCGTTAGTTTTCTTGAAAAGATGTGTATATTTTTATGTGATGCCATGGTCAAGAATGCAGAAGCAGAAATGCAGTGAAACTGAGTTTCTGACTTTGGTGTATAAAAGATGAGTCCTGGCCATTGCTCCTGCAGGAGTCAGACTTTCAACGTATTTTTCCTTTGAGTCCATGGTCTTGTAAAATAGGCACATTTCTGTGATGTGGGAGGGTGGCTACCCCTCCGTTAAGCAGCTCTCTCTAGCCAGTCATTGTGTGGCCAGCACTTTGTTGGGAAGAAGTAGGACTCAGGTGCTGGCCCCTCTCTAGCCTGTCTCCATGCCCTGCCAAGCCTGTGCAGTGGCCCGTGCCTATTAAACTTACATCCCAGGAGTTGATTATGAGCATACTTACTTTCTGGAGTTAGGAAGACCCACTGAATTCAACAAGTGACTCAAAAATGGTCTTGTATTTCCTGATAATAAAAAATGTGATTAATACCAGCAATTAGTTCTTGTGATTAAAATCAGGAATTCACAAGGTAATAAATAGATGAGCAAGGTAAGGAGTCATAGGATTCGACTCAGATGTGCGTTCCAACCTCACAAATACATTCCAAAAGAGTGGCCTACAGACTGCAGGCTCCTGTAGTGCTACGAAACTGTCAGTGAGACTTATGTTGCATAAACGAGCCAGCCATCATCACCGACTCTGTGTTGCTATGCGGGTGACTGGTCACTGAGCCTGTCCCCGTGTGGCTGTGAGGGTGCCTAGTCACCGAGCCTGTCCCTGTGTGGCTGTGAGGGTGCCCGTCTGTGGGAGGCAGGATCTTTCTCTTTCATGAGCCTGGGATTGGCTTGTGCCAGGAGAGCCTTGAGAAGATCCTTCATTCTGCTGTGCAGCATTTCAGCTCTTTTTCAACATTTGAAGAACAAAAAGACAAATCTCCTGGGGCAGATATTTTTTTATTTTTCTCAAAATCACCCCATGGAATTCCAGCACAAATTGAATAGTAATAGATAAAATTAAAACCTCTTCCCAAAACTCAGTTGATTTATTCTTCATGTTCTGCCTATTTTGAAATTCCAGAATGGACCACATGATTTTTTTTTTTTAAATGTACCCTTTGGTGAAAGCTGTCTGAGGCACTTGCCACTGAAGGCCCAATTGTCCATTGATATATAATAATATCATTTCTGCTGGAACTGCAAATGGGACATTATGTTGGATTCCACTGAGCTGGTTTTTGAGGACCACTGTGTGGAGACAATACAGGGTCTGTTTATAGGTGGTTTGTAATTCAGTTACCTGCACAAGCAGAACCTTGCCATCCAAGTTTAGGATCATTAGTAGAATCCTGATTTGGAGATTGCTTTATTCAAGAGCCCTTTCCCACCCTCCCAACCTGAAAGCGTGGAACACCCAGCCTCTTCTTGTGAGATAAATGAGTATGAAGGAAGAAGCTGGGTGACTATGAAAACCTAAGTTTAGCACGATTGCTTAATGACTTACTTCCAGAGTCTCTGTGGGCAGAGTTGCTGCAGACATTGATTTGACTACGAGCATATTGCTTATAGTCTTCAACTCGAAGGCGCTTCCTGCCTCACAGGCACGCCTTTTCACCTTACTGCCAGCCTCAACGCAAATGGCGATTCCAGCATTTCATTCTTTATCCCAGCCTCTCCCCTTAGGAATTTTCTCTCGCTTCTCAAGCTTTACATACAGCAAAATGTACTTTCAGATGTATACATTTTTCACATTTTTTCTTATAGCAGATACTACCTGACAATGCGATATACTTATTTAAAATTAAAATCCAAATCCCAGCTGTTATGTGTGAGTGACTCACATTTAAAAGCAGCCCAAACACAGTCCTCAGTATCTAGTTTTTGTTAGGGAAGGAGGGGGCATTTCCCTACTCCCCACCCCCAGCTGAGGGAAAGAAGCCCCCAAGCTGGTCCGTTCGTTCAGGGAGGAGGCTGAGACACACAGAGTCTCCACTCTGTCCTCCCTTCAGGAGCAGCTGCCAGAGCGGCCACACTCCACCTTTGGGGGAGAAAGGGTGCCCCCCGGAAAGCCAGGTTCCAGGGTAGAATGTAGCTCCTGTCCTCATGGAAGGTTAACCTATCCAGGTGGAGTCTAAGTTTCAGATCAACACAGAGGCCCATGTAACCCATAATGAAGGTGAAATCAGTGTCTAACAAAATCACCAAGCTCTGGAACACCAGTGTCCCTGTTTCTGATGGGAGATTCTGGGATCTTAGTCACCACAACACTTGTTTCTAGGGAGATGTTTACTCAGAATTCCATCGAGGCGGCTTGCCTGCTCCCTTCTGACATTAGCTGCTGCCTGTCATCTGCCACCCCACCTAGTACTCAGCTGGAGTGTGTGGCCGCCTTGCTCCGGGCCTGCAGTTCAGGCCGACCAGAAGGGAGAGAGGCCAAAGGGAGCTTGGCATCAGCCTTGTCTCCTAAGTGCCGGGTGTGGGTGCCGGGTGTGAGCGCCGGGTGTGGGTGCCGGGTGAGCGCCGGGTGTGGGTGCTGGGTGTGGGCGCCGGGTGTGAGTGCCTCCTGGGTGCGGTGAGGGGTGAACAGTTGATGCTTACCTGCCTTTTAACTCTTCTGCCCACCATAGGGCGATGCCAGTCCCTCCACTCCAGATGAGAACGAAACCACGACAACCAGCGCCTTCACCATCCAGGAGTACTTTGCCAAGCGGATGGAAGCCCTGAAGAACAAGCCCCAGGTTCCACTTCCAGGGTCTGACATTTCCGAGACGCAGGTGGAACGTAAAAGGGGGAAGAAAAGAAACAAAGAGGCCACAGGTAAAGATGTGGAAAGTTACCCCCAGCCTAAGGCCAAGAGGCACACGGAGGGAAAGCCTGAGAGGGCCGAGGCCCAGGAGCGAGTGGCCAAGAAGAAGAGTGCGCCAGCAGAAGAGCAGCTCAGAGGCCCCTGCTGGGACCAGAGTTCCGAGGCCTCTGCTGAGGATGCAGGGGACCGTGTGCAGCCGCTTGAGGGCCAGGACTTCACCCTGAAGCCCAAAAAGAGGAGAGGGAAGAAAAACCTGCAAAAACCAGTAGAGATAGCAGAGGACGCTACGCTAGAAGAAACGCTAGTGAAAAAGAAGAAGAAGAAGAAGAAAGATTCCAAATGAATCCTTCCCAGCTGGGGCCTTCTGACCACTAAGCTGTCAGGGCGCTACGGGGGCAGACACCTCTGGCCTGAAGTCAGAGCAGAGTTCACCCCAGAGCGCCTGGACGCGTCTTGTGACATGCCCATGGGCTGCCGAGTCCTGCCCTGTCGCCACATTTCCCCCAAGTTACATTCCCAGGAGGACCTTTTTAATGTTCTAAATCGTGGCTCTCAGACACAAATAAATTTTTTTGTAAACTCTGAGCCCTTCAGCAAGAGAGTTTAATTATAATCATTACAAATACATGCATTCATGTAAGTATACACACGTGTGTGTGCATGCGTGCGTCTATTTGTGTGTGTGTGTGTGTGTGTGTGTCACTATCTCCATTTGCTCTCGGTTCCCCTCAGTAACAATGAATGGTGCTTTCTTCTGAAAGACTCAGCCTAATTAAAGGATTAAGAGGCAATAGCTTGGATTCAGATTGTTCTTTTTGTTCTATAGCCAACCAACATTTTTGCCAAGTAGAAATTATATGATTACATTCCCAAATCAGAGAGGTTTTTTGTTATGTTTTGGTTTTGATGGGGAAACGTGTTAACGCCCTCCCCTCCACTAAGCAGTGGCAGCCGACTGTTCTGAGCGCTTCCCCCGCCTCTGCCAAGCTTCAGCAGTGGACAGACTCAGGGCCACTGTCATCTCTCAGCTCTCACAGGAGGACTCTTGCCGTTCCTGTGCCGAGTGTGGGTACTCTCATATGTTTCCCATTGGGGGTCCTTCAGAAAAAATCACCTAATACTGATTTATCTGTCACATGGCTGTAGATAGTGACTTATTCGTCATGATCAGGAGGTCCTCAGAAGGCTTAAGAAACTGAGAGGCTAAGGCCGTGAAACTAAAGTCAGTCTTTGGATTGGGACTGCCTTATGAAAGTCCTTAGAGCAAAAGACACCTTTCAGCCCTGCTCCCAGAGTAGTGTTGCAGCACCATGCTTGTACTGCCCTCGCCTGCCGCGCCTTGGCCCGTTTCCCTGTGTGGCAGCCGAACTTTCCCTGTGGGTTCACTAGGATGCCTGCAGACACTTCACACCATCCCTGGGACACAGGAGAAGAAAACGCTCAGCTGAGGTTCTGGAGTCCAGCCCTGCCACCTTCCCAGCCCTGTGTCTGCCGTTCTGCCCTCTGCGCCGCCTTCATCTCCTCCTGCTATTCCTCTTCATCCGCCTACGCGTTTGTTCCCTCTTTCTCATGTTCCCCTCCTAGTTCCAAATTTCCCTGCACCCCCTTTCCCCAGGTCCCCATGTCCCCAGCCTACCATGGAGGCCTTGAGGCTGCCTGGCCCTGCCGCCCAGGCGGTGTGTTGTCCTCCGTTTGATACAGAGATTGTGGCTGGTGACGGGAACTCAAAATTGCCCCCAATTCGGCGACCTTTTCCTCTTGATTTTAACTCTCAAGGTCACACATTAGATAGGAAGAAGCATGGTCCCGAGATTCTTGAAATGTAGAGAAAATACATGAAGGACATTTGGCTGTAGTCTCTAAGGATACTGCACAGTGCTATTTGTTTGAAAAGACACACACACACACACACACACACACACAGAGAAGAGTCTTATGAATATAGAGCCTGATGACTCGTCTCCGAATTTTTCATGTCCCCCCGAGTTTAGAATCCCAGGCTAATAAAGCCTCAGAGGTTTCTGAAGTCACTTTCTCCACAGAGGGCACATGCCCAAATTCTCTCTGCCTGTCTCATCTTGCCTGTGAAACCAGGGATCCGGAAAGAAGTGGAATGCATGGAACCTAAGGGGAGCTAACTTTCAAAAATAAATAGATGCTGTTTTTTTTTTTTTTTTGGCCTTTTGTTTTAACTTCCTTTACCAGTAAAAATTAGAGCCAGGAGAGTATACCAAATTGTGTGCAGGTGTATTTAGGAGGCAGGTGGAATGCATTTAGGTCAGACATGAGTGCAGGGGCTGGGTGGGAAGACCAGAGGAGGGAGGTGCGGAAGGGAGTTAGGAATTCCAACGCAGCTGGACTGTAAGATTGTTGACTTGCAACTGTCGTTTTTTTCTTTTTTTTTTTTTTTTTTTTTTTTCAGAGATAGGGTCTCTTTCTGTTGCCCAGGCTGGAATGCACAGGCCTGATCAAAGCTCACTGCAGCTTCGAACTCCTGGGCTCAAGCAATCGTCCTGCCTGAGCCTCCCCCTAGCAGCTGGGACTGCAGGCATGTGCCACCACACCTGGCTAATGTTTTTATTTTTTCTAGGGACACGGTCTTGATATGTTGCCCAGGCTGGTCTTGAACTCCTGGCCTCAAGTGATCCTCCCGCCTTGGCTTCCCTAAGTGCTGGGATTACAGTTGTGAGCCACTACACCTGGTCCACATGCAACTTTTACTGAGAGAATGTAGAATGTGGTGATGACTGTTTTCATAGGCTGGAGAAAGGCCTCCTGAATATTTTGTTTGTTTGGTTTCTTTTGTTTTTGTTTTTGTTTTTAGGAGAGGGAATCTCATTCTGTAACCCAGGAGGGAGTGCAGTGGTGTGATCTCAGCTCACTGCAACCTCCGCCTCCCAGGTTTAAGCGATTCTCCTGCCTCAGCCTCCTGAGTAGCTGGGATTACAGGCACGGGCCACCACGCCTGGCTAATTTTTGTATTCTTAGTAGAGACAGGGTTTTGCCATGTTGCCCAGGCTGGTCTCAAACTCCTAAGCTCAAAGTGATCTGCCCACCTCAGGCTCCCAAAGTCCTAGGATTACAGGTGTGAGCCAGTGCTCCTGGCCCCTCCTGAATTATTTTAATAATTGAGTGGGCAGCCTGAGAATGAGTCACATGCTTAGCAAAGAGCAGATTTGTTCCAAAGGAGGTGGAGACTCTTTTCTCTAGATACCCTCAGCTTTCATTTTTCTGTCTGTTTTTCAGTCCACTTGGTTTTCTGGATCTAAGTGGAAATCAGAACAACAAAACAAATACTCTGCATTTTATGCTTGATACTTTAAAAATGAGTAGCATATGAACCCTGTTTTTGCCTTGAATTATTTCACCAGGTAAAAATACATTGATTTTAGTATTATTCAGTGCTTTCCTTGGTTCTTTCAGTTTAAAGAGGAAAAGTAGGCTCCCAAGAAAATATTTGTCCACTGAAGAGACTCTTCTGCGTTGTCCTGCAGCAACCTTCTCTCCTTTTCTGTTAATTTTAATGCATTATTATTATTATTTTATGAGGTCTTGGATGCCTGGCCTTATTCCAAGTACTTCAAATAAGCCAACTCATTTAGTCCTCAAACAACCCAGGAGGTAACCATTATCATCACCCCTTTTACAGAAGGGCCTCGCAGCCTTTTAATTAATTTATTATTATTATTATTTTTTGAGATGGAGTCTCGCCCTGTCACCCAGGCTGGAGTGAAGTGGTGTGATCTTGGCTCACTGCAACCTCCACCTCCCAGGTTCAAGTGATTCTTCTGCCTCAGGCTCCCAAGTATCTGGGACTACAGGCATGCACCACCACACCCAGCTAATTTTTGTATTTTTAATAGAGACGGTTTCGCCACGTTGACCAAGCTGGTCTCAAAGTCCTGACCTCAGATGACCTGCCCGCCTCGGCCTCCCAAAGTGCCGGGATTACAGGCGTGAGCCACTGCGCCCAGCTTTCAGCCTTTTTATAACTAGACTGATGCTGTTCCCAGAGGCCCCGCGATGCCCCAGCCCACTATCTACTGTAGTCACAAACCCACGCCCTTTTTCCTCCATCCTTGCCACAGCCACTTCCACCTGCAAAGCTCCCGATTGCAGATGCTCTTCACCTGTCAGTCATTGTTACTCTTAACGGAATGGATTCGAAAGCAGCAGGCAAACTGCAGAGAGTTTCACAATTAATTTGAGTTAGTATGATTCGGATGAGCTATAGCAAATACTTTCAGGTATGCCGCACATGAGACATTCTCAATGCATTTTCTTTTCCAACTTAGTCAAGAGGTGGGTGGGAAATTGGGTGAGTTCGCTTCTTAAACGCTGTCTGCAAGTCTGAAAAAGAATGTTTTCAACTTGTAGAAAATATTGATGCTTTTGAGAGATGAAATCCCAGTGAGCATCTCTTTCCTAGCGGAGGCCATCCCTTTGCCTCCCTCCTCCTCCACCTGTTCACTGACTGGCAGACACACGCTGAGACCTGTTTACTGAGAAACAGCATCAGAGAAGGCTTTCGGCACGGTCTGTCCGAGTGATCTCAGCCCTTGGATCAGCAGGCAGCAGCTGTACGTAGATTGGAGTAAGAACCTCCTCGTCACCGCCCTGTTTATCTTGGTGGTTCTGCAGCTGCTGCATTTCAGAGCCTGTTGTGCCGGCGGGCAGGGCAGGAGGTCAGGTCCGGTGCTCCGTGTGTGATTTTATAGTGCTTGATTATTAATGAGCAAATTAGTACCGTGTCCTAGTAAAGTCGATGACTAAACTCCTTGCATAAAAGTGTGCGATCTATTTAGGAAATACTGAGTATACTGCAATGACTTAAAGCCTTCATGGAACCAGTAAACGGGAGGAATAAGCCAGAGAAAGATGGCAGGTAAAGAAGGGTGGGTGGGGCCGGGCCTCGCCTGCTGTGGACCGGTGGGTAGGGGGCTGGTGCAGGCTGCGTGAGGCGCACTTCCTCCCAAGCTCAGCTGCCTGTTGTGCAGGCATTAGCAATGAACTTTTAATGAAAGCAGCAGTGAAGTCTTTAGCTAGGCGGGAGAATTTTGTAATCAGTTATAGCTGAAATTTTCTGTTTGTATGTTCTGTGTTGAGTTTCCTTAGAAAAAGGTGCGTGGGTGCTGAAAGCAGTTATTTGTTCTGAAAACATTTATTGAACACCGACTCCGGGCTCCAGGCCAGTTGACAACGGAGTGACTGACGCATTACAAAGCCTACCCACATTCAAGTTCTACAAATGTGTGTCATTTAGAAGGTACTGCCATGTCCTGGGTTAATCTCAGTACATTTATGCCCGGGATGCAGCCTCCTCCGCCGTGGCTAGCAAGTGGCCTCTCCCCTTTGGCATTCATGCATGAGCTGTGAGAAGCTCTTTGCCAGCTCATTGGACTTGAACCTGAGGAGGATCTGTCTACACTTAACAGCATTTCTAACTCTGTGATAAATTCGCCAAATTATAGCATGTGACTTCCTCCACATAGAATGCATTAGAAATGTGTTTCGCCTACGTGGAATGGCTCTTAACAGGTCAGTCTGAAGATAAAGCTCAGCTTCCTCCCGCCTCTCCTGTCTTCAGAGGATCTACTGAGTTTGCACATGGGGTACACAGAGATGGGAGAGGAGAGGTGGCCTCCAGGTAGCCTCCCTCCACCCACTAACTGGGGATGCCCCTCGAACCTGGATGGAACAAAAACAGGTATCAACACACATTTGTTACATGGAAAACTCCTGAAGGGAAACTCCGACTCCGGCCTTCAAACCTTAGAGAATCAAGGTCTTGAGCAATCTAGAGTGACCCCAGCACCTTGATGGAAGGAAGCACCCTCGTCTTCACCTTTGTGAGGTACGTGGCAGCCCCGGTGAGTAACTGCATCTCAGACCGTTTAGTCTCCTTCTCCAACTGTGTCGACTCCATGCAGCTCCTAAGCCTCCGCCTTTTCTGAATACTCCTTGGCTCCTTCTCCTCCTGCGGTCAGCTAAGTGTGGGAAGATGGGACACCCTTGAGTGTTTCTGAGCCATGGGTTCTGTCCTCTCACTATCCATTTTCTGTATACATCTGCATGGCCGGCGTTTCTGCTGCCTTCTGTGTGATTCTCAGGTCAGCATCTCTGTCCCCACTATTCTCAAGCTTTCGTCTTGTGTCTCCAGCCGACCGTCCAGAGGGCCTATCAGATTCAGTGGGTCTAAGAGGAACCCATCCTCTCCAGGCTGCCTCCTGCCCCCCGTTATTATGGGCACCCCATGCTCTTGTTCATTCTCACCCCAACATCAAGAGGCGTTATCAGCAGTCCAACCTAATCAAGTGTCTGCCACCATTGTACACTAGGTAGGTCCTCACCTTCAGGAAGCTCCCAGCTCGACACCCCTCTGTCTGACCCCTGCCTGGACAGTACTGCCCTGCATCTCCCATTGTTTCCTCGGTAATGCTGCTCCCCCGGACCTGCACTCCCGGCTCTGCCTCCTGCCCGCAGTCCCTCCCCTGGTGCATATCTGTGGCTCCGACCAGGCTTCCCTTCTCCAGCCACTGGCTTCAAGGCCCACCACAGGTGCCATCCACTTCTCCAGCCTGTCCTGATCCGGCCCCCCGAAGCAATCTCCATTTTCTGAATTTTCATAGCGCTCTCTGTGCTCATCAAAGTCTACTTGTGTTTTGGGGTATGTCACTTTCCCCATTCAACCCTAGGACCTCTGAAGGGAACCTTCATCTTTGTATTCCTATAGCACCAGGACAGTGCCAGGCACAAGGAAGGTACAGCTTGCTCGCTCACTGTCTCTCTTTCTCTCTCTCTATCTCTATCCCCCTCTTTCTCTCCTCTTTTTAAAGTAGAGACAGGGTCTTGCTTTGTCACCCAGGATGGAGTACAGTGGCACAATGAAAGCTCACTGCAGCCTTGACCTCCTGGGCTGAGGTGATCCTCCTGCCTCAGACGCCTGAGTAGCTGGGACTGCAAGTCCACATCACCATGCTCAGCTAACAGATTCTTAAATGAATACAAATGAACAGACCACACCCAGGCAAGAACCCGTGTTCTGAAGGCCTCAGGTATATCCCAGGATGAAGGTGTCTGACCAGGGATGCTCTCCTGTGGCTACACCCCGCCCCCCGCACTTGGGGTTCCCTTGACTCCCAGCACTGCATTCAGTAGATGAGACCTCTTCACCCACCTTGCTTGAAAGCTTGATTCTGAATTCGTCTGCATGTCTCCCTAGGTTTTCCTTGTAACTGTCCCCTGGCCACTGGGATCTCAGCAGACTCATTCCCAGGGCCTTGTTTTCAAGTCTTCCTTGACCAAAGGGTGGTTGTAGGATTAAATGAAATGCGGCTCAGCAAAATACCTGACAGCAGGCGTGCAATGCATTTTTCTTCTCTCCCTCCACACATACAAGAGGAGAAAATGAAAAGGAAGTGCTGCGGAGGATTTTTAGGGCAAGGAAATTATGATCCTAGAATGCTGGACACATGGCATCATATATCCGTCCAAACCCATACAATGTGCATGTGAACTGTAACATAACTGTGGCTGTGGGGGATGATAATGTGGCGATGTAGCTTGATCCATTGTCACAAATGTACCATTCTGGTGGGGGGTGTTGATAGTGGAGGAGGCTGTGCCTTGGTGTAGCAGAGGCGGTATATGGGAATTCTCTGTACCTTTTAATTTTGCTGTGAGCCTAAAGTGGTTCTAAGAAAATAAAGTCAATGCTGGACGCATTGGCTCACATCTGTAATCCCAGCTGTATTCATTTTCACGCTGCTGATGAAGACATATCCGAGACTGGGCAATTTACTAGAGAAATTTAATTGGACTTACAGTTCCACGTGGTTGGGGAAGCCTCACAATCATGGTGGAAGGCAAGGAGGAGCAAGTCCTGTCTTACATGGATGGCAGCAGGCAAAAAGAGAGCTTGTGCAGGGGAACTCCCCTTTTTAAAACCATCAGATCTTGTGAGATCCATTCACCATCACGAGAACAGCACAAGAAAGACCCGACCCCATGATTCAATCACCTCCCACCTGGCCCCCCACCAACACGTGCGAATTGTGAGAGTTACAAGATGAGATTTGGGTGGGGACACAGAACCAAACTATATCATCAGCACTTTGGGAGACCAAGGCAGGAGGATAGCTTGAGGCCAGAAGTTCAAGAGTGGCCTGGGCAATAAAGTGTGACCTCCAACCTGGGCAACCTGGTGAGACCCCATCTGTTACAAAAAATAAAAATTAGCTACGTGTGGTGGCACGCGCCTGTGGTCTCAGCTATTTGGGAGGTTGAGGTGGGAGGATCACTTGAACCCAGGAGGTCGAGACTGCAGTGAGCCATGTTTGTGCCACTGCACTGCAGCCTGGGTGACAGAGCAAGACCCTGCTTCAGAAAAAAGAAAGTCTTTTTCAGAAATGCCAAGTACTCCTCACATGATACTAGGGAACCCAGTCCTGGTCAGGAGGGTAGCTTCCATCCTCTCTCCGATGAGGAACTGGGACCAGCAGGCCCCGTCCTCTGCAGAGCCATCCTTAAGGCTTCTGAGCCACTTTTTACCTGCTCCTGTGACTGTCACCCAGGAACAACAAGCTCCAGGATGTGCCACAGGAAGGTGTGTCCAGGTCATCCTGGAGATAGTAGAGTCCCAGGGAGGTTCAGGGCTTGCCACTGGAGGTGGTAACCTGTGCAGGCCCTCGGCAGGACTGGGGTGTGGGCACAGTGACTCAGACTGCTCAGGTGACAGGCTTCAGGTCCTGCCCTTGCCCAGGACTCCTAGGCAGCCCCAACAGAGCAAGTTAATTGCAATTTAGCCTGGAGGGATTACAAAATCCTGTAGCGATGGGCAAGGCCCTTGCAATCTGCGATGAACAGCTGATGTTAACTGAACTGGAAGAGGGACAATCAGAGTGTATTCGGGACACATGAGCCAGTAGGTCTTCCAAATCAGGGGACCCTTCCCAGCATTCATCCCTGAAACAAGCAGTCCTGCTCAGCACAGCCCCGTAAGAGCCGCGTTCTTAACGCTCTTCGTTTTTTAGGTGGAGAAACAGACTCAGAGTCAATAAGTACCTTGGCCAGGCTTGCCAGTTCATAAAGGGGTGGCAGAAGGCTGTGACGTCCATCACCCCAGGCTGCCCGCCCCCCCCCCACCAGGACTAACACCTTTTTCATCCTAAAGATGTGATAGGGACTGTGTTTTATTTTTGTTTTTAATAATTGAATTTCTTCTGCATGTCATTTAGTCCATTTTGGCATGTAGTGTACCTTTGTGCTAACTGCAGTGTAATTCATGAGTTAGAGGAGAGATACAGAAAATGCTGTGGGAAAACACCATCAGATGTGTTCATTCAGCCATTCGTTCCACAAGCTTCAGTGGTGAAGGTTCTGTGCTAGGGGCTGGGAATACAGGTGTGAAAAGACATGGTCCCAGCCCTCAAGAGCTCACCATTTAGCTAACTGTGTCACTAAAGTTGGAAAAACAAAGCCATGTGCCTCCTTTGGATAGTCACAATTTTATGTATCCAAATTCAAAAGGATGCTGTCAGCCTTAAGAGAGTTTTCAAGCCAAGGAATGCTCATTTGGTGTCCAAGGCAGCGAAACCCCTGCGCGTGAATGCACAGGTGTGAAAGCTCAGTTAGAAGAAGCTTGTGCCCGAGTACATTTTTCTCTTCACAGTGAAGTTCAGGAATGATGACTTTGAACCCCTTTGCTGGGGTTTGACTTTTTGTGTTTTGTGTTTTGAGTTTTGCTTCATGGACCTTGGATTTTAGAACTGAAAGGAAGCTTAGAAATTTCACCAGAGAGGTGTAAAACAAGGCAATGATTGGATGCAGAACAACCTCAGACAGAAGAAAAAGGGTGGGTGGCATCTCGTGACCTCTCCCTGGGCTGGGGTCTTCTTCTGGCTCATTCCTGAGGGGTGCCAGGCAGCAAAGACCGCTTGGCTGGAACTCTACTGACTGTGACACTATGTGAGTCTTGAGTTTCAGGAACCCCAGTCCCTGCATTTTTCATTCCTAGTGTTTGACCAGGATGGTGGGAAGAGGTTATGGTAACCAAGGAGGCTACCTGATATGTATGTCTCATTATCATTACTAATCCTTTATTGAGCTAGATGTTTTAGAAGTATTTTCTAGGCCCGGCGCAGTGGCTCACGCCTGTAATCCCAGCACTTTGGGAGGCTGAGGCAGGCAGATTACGAGGTCAAGAGATCAAGACCATCCTGGCCAACATGGTGAAACCCCATCTCTACTAAAAATACAAAAATTAGCTGGGCATGGTGGTGCGTGCCTGTAATCCCACCTACTCAGGAGGCTGAGGCAGGAGAATTGTGTGAACCCAGGAGGCGAAGGTTGCAGTGAGCTGAGATCACACCACTGCACTCCAGCCTGGTGACAGAGCAAGACTCCATCTCAAAAGAAAAAAAAGAGAAATATTTTCTAATTTATTTTCAGAGCAATGTATAGGTAATTCTGATTACTCTGATTCTGGGTATGAAAAAAATGGGACTCTGGTTGATTGACATTTTCTCAAGGTTACACAGCTGGCAAACAGCCAGGTCAGGACTGAAGCCCACACCTGCGTGACTCTAAAATGCCCACTCTTCTGTGCTACAACAGCCTCCCAGCTATTCCTTAGGGTCATTTTGTGAACATGTTGTGGGGGAAAGCACAACGTATTCATCATTCAGAGCTTAGTTCAGCAGCCACCCGCTTCCCTAACACCCTGGTCTGGGCTGGATGTCCCTCTCCTGCACTCATGGAGTGCTGAGTGCATGCTTATCACAGGAGCAGCTTTCCCTGCTCTGTATCCCAACACCTGGTACTGTCTGTCCCCTAATTCATGTTTAAGATATACTTTTAATAAATAAATTTAACAAATATATGATGAAATGAGTGAGTAAATGAAATTATTTCCTCGTATTTCTCTATTTTTAGGCAAGTGGGGCCTTTCAGCGTGGTAAGTGGGCAACTGCAGGCCAAAGAAATCTGTCTACTGCTCAGGATTGCATTTATAAAATCAGACTTATTAAAGTACAATTTACAAACAATAAAATGCACCACTATTAAGTGTGCAATTTGATCACTTTTGAGAAGCATATGCAGGTGTGTAATGACCACAACTACTGCGATATAGAACATTTCTATCTGCCAGTGTGTTTCCTCAAGCCCCTTTACAGTCAGTCCTCTCTCCGCCATGCCCTTGCCCCTTGCAACCACTGATCTGCTCTTTACCATTATAACTTTTTTGTTCCCAGAATCTCATATACATAGAATCACTCCCACTTAGCATAATGCTTTTGAGATTCAACAGTGTCCATAGTTTTTATTGCTAGCTAGTTTCCATTGTATGGATAGATGACAGTTTATTTACCAGTTGATGAACTTTTGGATTTTTTTGCAGTTTTTGACTCTTGTGCCTAAAACTTCTATGAACATTGAAATACAAGTCCTTCTTGGGGCATACACTTTCATTTCCCCTGGAAAATGCCTAGGAGTGAACAGGTTGGGTCATATGATAAATGTTTGTTTAGTTTAGAAACTGTCAAACAGTTTTCTAAAAGGTACTACTTTCCATCAAGAAGTTCATGAAAGTCCTGTGTGCTCTGGAACCTCCCCAGCACTCGATATTCTCAATCTTTTTAGTCATTCTAAAGCATAGCGGTATCTCATTTTGCTTTTGGTTTGTATTTTCTTCTGGATAGCTAATAATGCTGAACACCTTTTAATATGCTTATTGGCTATTCTTATATCTTCTTTTATAAAGTGTCTAAATCTTTTGCCCGCATTTTCATTGCATTTTTCTCTTATTATTGAGTTTTAAGATGATTGTTCTACATAGAAACCTCTAGAAATCTATCTAAACCACCTCCTTGAACTAATAATGGATTTAGCACGCTTACAAGATACAAGAACAACACACAATTTTTATACTTTAATGAACTGTTGAAAATAAAAATTAAAAGCACAATATTTGCCTGGCAAGGTAGCTCACTCCTATAATCCCAGCATTTTGGGAGGCCAAAGCAGAAGGATCACTTTGAGGCCATGAGTTTGAGACCAGCCTGAGCAACATAGTAACACGCCATCTCTACAAAAAAGTTTTTAAAATAGCCAGGCAAAGTGGCGTGCACCTGTAGTCCTAGCTGCTCAGGAAGCTGAGGTGGGAGCATCACTTGTGTCCAGAAATTTGGGGTTACAATAAGCTGATTGCACCACTGCACTCCAACATAGATAACAGAAAGAGATCCTGTCTCAAAAAAAAAAAAAAGCACAATATCATGTACAATCACTTTTGAAAAGATTAAAATACTGAGGACATCAACAAAATGGCAGACCAGGAAGCTCCAGGCCCTTATTCTCCCATAAAACTTCAAATAAACAACTATAGACTGACTAAAATCACTTTGTAGGAGCTCTAGAAACCAACCAAAGATCTGTAGCAACCAAGCGAATACCAATGAGAAAAAAGCCACACTCAGAATGGTAGGAAATTCAGTGTTGTTTTTACTTGCTCATGTCTCACCCATGCACTGAAGGCCAGAGGAACAGGACCAATTTTTGACTCTCCCTTGGGCCAGAAAGAGCAAAGTGCAAATTGTTTGTATAATTCTCGCCTATCTGTGGGATGTCCAAGAAACCAGTATCTGTCTCTCCTACCTCAGATGGAAGGGTAGCATAGTTTGGAGCTTAGGCTGGAAGCCTCAGAAGGAAGTGGGGTGCACCATGATGTGTGAAAACTGAAGGGGGACTGTAGATCTGAGGACAACTGTGAGCAAGAGATGATGGGCAGAGGAATACAACAGGCCATCTAAGGCTCTGAGAAGAAGCTGAGGTGGGACGCTTTGGAAAATTAAGACATTTGAAAGCAGCCAGAAGAAATGGGGAAATACACACACATAGGCCCAGATAGGATGCATGCCCAGAAGACCTGAGCAGCCCTTAAGCCTTTACCCCGGGCTGATCTTTAGGTTCAGGGGCTTCATAATAAATAACTCTAGTCTTCAAAAATTGGAAGAGGTGTTCTTCAAACGTCCATTTGATTACAAGACATACAGAGACACAGGCAAACATGGTCTATTCAAAGGAACAAAATAAACCTCTAGAAATAGTCACTGAGGAAACACACAGAGTACTTACTAGAAAAAGGCTTTAAATGACCATCTTAAATGTGCTGAAAGAGTTAAAGCATGGGCAAAAAACTAAAGGAAATCAGGAAAACTATATATATAGTTATATAATATATAATATATATAGCTATATATATTACATATAGTTATATAATATATAATATATAGCTATATATATTATATATAGTTATATAATATATTATATATAGTTATATAATATATA